>NW_025189089.1:1557-3201 GCF_004010195.1 Chiloscyllium plagiosum | reverse complement strand
TACTGTATAAAATATCTTCAATTGTATTGCCAGAAGCATGAGGGGCTTTAAGAAAAAAACACAACTTACGGGCATTGAGTGTCAGAGCACTTCCTGTTGTGGGGGCATCCTTTTTAGATACAATCTATTGATAATTGTTAGAATTGACTTACATTAGCTCTGTAGAAGTGGTCAGAACATTATAACGGTCATTGGAGAAGCTAACAAATTTCCCATGGGTTAAAACTTGTAAATGATAGAATAGGTATGGGTATAGAATAGGTATGCGCAAAGTCATTCAAAATGGTCCTAATTTACTTTCAGAAACAAGTGAGAGAAAGGCACATTACTGAGGTCATTGCATTAGTCCAAAATTAGAAGTTCAGGAGAACTGACGGGAGGGCTGGTGTTGGGAGCTGTGATAATGATAGGGAAAACCTTGTTTTACAGAGAGAGAGAGCTCCCAGATGGGAAACTCAGCTTTAACATCACATCAACTGCAGAGTCGTCCAATTGCATAGGTCCAGATCCTTATCGGTAATATGGAAGGAGAACGCAGCATTCTCAGCCCAGACAAATCATTCCCATGTTTTGCATGTGGTCGAATATTTAACTGGTCATTTGATCTGGGAAGACACCATTATGACGGGACCAGGTCGAGGGTACGCAAAAGTGGGGATTGTGGGAAGGAATTTACCTACCCCTCCCAGTGGACACTCACTGACACAGTCACACTGCGGAGAGGCCGCTCACTTGCCTCACATATGGGAAAGGGTTTACTCGATCTTACAATCTGCTGAGACACCAGAGATGGCACAGTGGATTTAGATCCTGCACCTGCTCCATGTGTGTGAAAGGATTCATTCAAATCTCCCATCTGCAGAGACATCAGTGCATTCCCATCGGGGAGAGGCCATTCACTTGCTCTCAGTGTGGGGGGAGAATCACTCAAATGCAGCACCTGCTGAGACCCCAGTGAGCCCACACAGGGGAGAGACCATTCAGATGGTCAGTGTGTGAGGGGGGATTCAGTGATTCATCCTGCCCCCTGAGACCCCAGCGAGCCCACACAGGGGACAGGCCATTCATATGGTCAGTGTGTGAGAGAGGATTCAGTTATTCATCCTGTCCCCTGAGACCCAAGCGGGTTCACACTGGGTAGGAGCTGTTTACCTCTCTGTGTGACAAAGGATTTGCTGAGTCTTCAACACGACTGAGAGCCCAGTGAGTGGTCACAGGGAAGTGGTCACCCACCTGCTCCGTGTGGGGTAGAGTTCACACATCACTGCAGGACTCTGATTCTGGAGTTACTGTCCATCAGAATCAGCACAGGACCTTGTATATGACGACACCGTTGGAGTTTTGATGTTGTGGTTGTTCATCACATTAACTGGGCTGGAGTTGACTGAATTTATATTGCCACTTTCTGAACCTCAAGGTGTCTCTCTGTGCAGTTAGTCTCCACAAACAGCAATGTGACAATAAGCAATGATAATCTGTTTTGATTTAAATTATGATTGTAGCACTGCTGCTTCACAGCAGCACGTACAAGGTTGGAGTCCAGCCTTGGTCAATGTCGAGTTTCCACATTCTCCCCATGATAGTGTGGGTCCCCTCCAGGTGCTATCTCCCACAGTCCAAAGATAGGCAGGTTAGGTGGACCAG
>NW_025189089.1:0-1015 GCF_004010195.1 Chiloscyllium plagiosum | reverse complement strand
TGATAACATTTCTGGGTCGGAGAAATGGGGAAAAAGAACGCTGCACAGCTCACAGAACGAGAACTGAAAAGCAGTTAAATCAAACCAAAGGTTCAGACAGGGAGGGAATATTTTCCCGGAGTTTGAGTAGCTGGAAATTGATGGGGTCCGGGAATAGACAGGATTTTGTTTTACAGAGGTTGAAAGTTTTAAAACTGTTATATTCAGATAGTTTAATTTATTTTCTTTCATTTTACTTGCTGTGCAAAAAAACTTTTACAACATTTTAAAATCAAAATTTACAAACCTTGTCTTAAAGATAAATGTTAAATAAAATCCATCAAACCATCCCTCACTGAAAAAGGTGTGGAAGTGCAATCCCCTGGAGAATCCCTGCCTACTCCTTCCTACCCGGGCCCCATGGCTATATACATACCTGGAAGATAGCAGCAGGAGGAGACCATTTAGCCTTTCAATCCTGCTCCACCATTCAGTGGGAAACAGCTGACCATCCAGCTCAGTCTACTGTTCCTGCTGTATTCCAATCCCCTTTCATGACTTTACCTCGAAGACCTATATCGAAGTCCTCATTTGGCTTCACTGCCTTTTGTTCCAGTGACGTTGCTGTGTTACTGTGTGGGTGTTGGCAGGAGTAATGTGATGGTGCTGCCTCCTGGAGTATGTACTCAGCCTCCCTCATCATCCTGCAGTAACATCAACTGGGTTTTAGCAACTAGAGATAGAAACCGTTTCCAGGATATGGGCATCACTGGCTCAGCCAGTATTTATTCCCCATCTCTAGTTACCCTTGAGAAGATGGTAGTGAGCTGCTGTCTTGAACCATTCACAGTCCATTTGGCGCAGATATACCGACAATGCTGGGAGGGAGAGTGTTGCAGGATTTTGGCCGAGTGATTCTCTATCATTGGTTCTTCAAATGCTGGTTAACTTAATCATGATCTGCACATGATTTTGACATTTCAGTCAGCAACTCTTCACCATGTAGCACCCTGTTTAAAGGAATATGTACAGGTTA
>NW_025189088.1:0-3201 GCF_004010195.1 Chiloscyllium plagiosum | reverse complement strand
CTCTTCTTAACTCTCTCTTTAAATCCTTTCTCGTTACTCTGTAACTCTCCATCGCTTCATCTGAACCATCATGCCTCAACGTCACATAAGCCTCCCTCTTCTGCTTAACAAGTGATACAACTTCTTTCATAAACCACAGATCCCTTACCTTATCACTTCCTCCCTGCCTGACAGGGACATACCTATCAAAGACACGCAATATCTGTTCCTTAAACCAGCTCCACATTTTGATTGTTCCCATCCCCTGCATTTTGCTGCCCCATTCTATGCCTCCTAAGTCTTGCCTAATCACATTATAATTGACAGTCCCCATCTATAACTCCTGTGCTGTGGCATGTACCTGTCCCTTTCCATCGCTAAACTAAAAGTTACTCCAGTAATTCTTTTCTTCCTGATATACCTATAGCTTATTTGTGAATCTAATTCCTTGGCAAAATGATATTTCCATTTAACAAGTTTTAGCATATCTTCTAATTTTTTTTGTGTTAAATCTGGGAGAAATCCAATGCAAATTTCTGTTATAACAGCTGTGTCTGAAACAGTATAATCTTCTCATCGCAACATCATTCCAACTTCAATTCTGCCTGCGTGTCTTACTTTGTAAGGAGAACATCAACTCAAACGCTTCACAGATGTTAAATTTTACACTTTTATAAACTTGAATTCTACCTCTATTGTTGTGTTCTACTTTAACTTGAAAGGGTATACCATGAATCCTGCCCCACAGGCCGCCTCAAAATGAATAAAATCCCAGTGAGACCACCAAGATGTAAATTTACCAGGCTGACCGCCATTTGGGATACAGGAAATTCACACTAAGTTTTATCATTAACAGATAAATAACTATTTGTTAAATTAAGTTTAACAAAGGATGGAGAAAAGGAATGGTTTTTAATCTAATACTGTACAACTTAAACTACAGAGGAACCTCAATTATCCGGCATTTGATTGTCCGAATATCGGATTATTTGGCAAGATTAACTGAACGAAATACTGCCCACCCGTGTCCGTCAGATAACTAACACACACACACACACACACACACAATAAAGAAAACAAGGGGAGGGGACAGCCACATGGTATTATTGTTGAACTGTTAATTCTGGGGGCCAGGTTTCAAATCCTGCCCCAGCAGATGGTGGAATTTGAATTCAATAAAACTCTGAAATTAAGAGTCTAAAGATGACCATGAATCTATTTCCAATTGTCGGAAAAGCCCATCTGGTTTGCTAATTAGGGAAGGATATCTGCCAACCTTACCCAATCTGGCCGACATCTGGTTGATTCTTAACTAACCACTGGGCAATTTAGGACAGGCAATTGCCTAGCCAGCAATGCCCACATCCTGTGACTGAAGGGTTTTTGCTCGATTTTTCCTGCTCCTCGGATGCTGCCTGACCTGCTGTGCTTTTCCACCACCACTCTCGACTCTGATCTTCAGCATCTGCAGTCCTCACTTTCACCTAAAGAATAAAACAAGACTGTTTTACTTTGAGTAAGAATGTGGTCAGGCAACACAAAATTCCATAGCTCAGAAACCTGGATTTTGAGGATAAGTTTGTTGGGTGAATAGTTGATCAGGTGGAGTGAGATCTCGTTAACGTTATTTATTTTAAGTCTCCTTGGTTTTCTGTCTATATCTCACAGAGAGAGAGATAGTGAGGGAGAGAGAGAGAGTGAGAGTGAGGGAGAGATGGATGCTTTCTGTCCTCAAATTCTGGAGGTTTCTCTCTCTGCTGCCTGACACTTTGAGCCTTTAACACAATGCAGCTGAACCAGTGCCAGGACTGTTGTCAGGCAAAATTTCCTTATTCAAAAGTCTCTTGGTGCCTCTCAGTCTCCAATTCTCTCAAACAGGACTTCAAAAAAACAACACTGAATTACACCGCCCAAACAATGCAGCCCTTAATTTTCAAGTTGCAAAACTATCCTGATATTTCAGTTTGAGCAGGTCCTAGGGGGGTGGGGGGGGGGGGGGGGGGGGGGGTGTCATTTCTAATGCATTTGCATCCAATGAATATTCAAAGATTCCCTGTATGGCTACAGTACAGAAACCATTCGGTCCATCATGTCTGTTCTGGTGCCTCACCTCTGCCTTCTCCTGTTCCTCTTCACTTCCTCCCTTTTCTGATCCCAATCCAATTCTCTGCTGAGTTTTTGGGTTGACCATGCCTCCATCACACTCTCAGGCAGTGCATGCCAAGTCCCAAGTACACACTTTGGTCAAAGTATTCCTCTTCCTGCCGCCACTGCATCTTTTGCCAATTACCTGAACCTTGTGCCCTCCTGTGTTGTTGATCCTTCTCCCAATGGGAAATATTTTTCTCTTCTCTTTTCTGAATAGATAAAATCTCCTCTCAACCTTCTTTTTTCTAAGGAGGACAGTGTGAATTATGCTGAACGGTCCTCATAACTGATGATCCTCATACTGGGAGCATTCCCTGAATCTTTCCTGCACCCTGCCCAATGCCTTCCCATTCTTCCTGAAATGGATTCCTCAGAAGGAAGATTCCAGATGAGCCCAAACCAAGGTTTAATACAAGGTCACCATAGGCTCCCTGCTCTTGTACTCTGTGCCCTATTTATAAAACCAGGATACTATCAACTTTATTAACCTCTTTGTCTATCTGTCCTGCCACCATCAATGATGTATGCACACACAGGTCCTACACTCCCTCTTTATCCCCTAGAATAATAGAATGTTATGTTTTATTGTGAACGGAATTGAATGCAAGAGTAGGGAGAGGGTTATGCTTCTTTTGTACACATGCTGGTGAGGCTACATCCAGAGTCCCGTGCACAGGACTGGTTCCCTTTCCTAAGGAAGGATGGACATGCATGGGACGCAGATCAGAGAAGGTTCAATATCCTGGGCTGGGTGAGGACATGTTGGCCAGGATAGGGTTAAAGCAGCTGGAATTTGTAGGAGGAAGTGATGATTCCTTTCAAATAAAGAAGATCCTTCGGGGTTCCTAACCAGGAAAGACTGTTTCCTCATGTAGAAGATTCTAGAACCAGAGAGTCACTGTTTAAAAATAAGGGGTGGTATTTTTAACCTCGATGAGGAGAATGGGGGGGCCACTGATGTTGTGGTTGGGTCATGGGGCTAGTAAGCAAGAGTCCCAAGGTAAGGTTCGAGGAGCATAGACTTGAATCCCATCATGGCAGATGGTGATATTTGAATTTATTAGCAATCTGGTC
>NW_025189087.1:0-3201 GCF_004010195.1 Chiloscyllium plagiosum | reverse complement strand
GTATAAAGTGAGCCCAGTGTGGGGGAAAGTGAGCCCAGTGTGGGGTAAGGTAAGCCCAGTGTGGTGTAAAGTGAGCCCAGTGTGGGGGAAAGTGAGCCCAGTGCAGGGGAAAGTGAGCCCAGTGTGGTATAAAGTGAGCCCAGTGTGGGGGAAAGTGAGCCCAGGGTGAGGTAAGGTGAGCCCAGTGTGGGGGAAAGTGAGCCCAGTTCGGGGGAAAGTGAGCCCAGTGTGGGGGTAAAGTGAGCCCAGTTCAGGATAAACAGGGTAATGAAGAAGGTGTTTGGTATGCTTGCCTTTATTGGGGTAAAGTGAGCCCAGTGTGGGGTAAAGTGAGCACAGTGTGGGGGTTAAGTGAGCCCAGTGTGTGGTAAAGTGAGCCCAGTGTGGGGGTAAAGTGAGCCCAATGTGGGGGAAAGTGAGCCCAGTGTGGGGGAAAGTGAGCCAAGTGTGGGGAAAGTGAGCCAAGTGTGGGGTAAAGTGAGCCCAGTGTGGGGGAAAGTGAGCTCAGTGTGGGAGTAAAGTGAGCCCAATGTGGTGGAAAATGAGCCCAGTTCGGGGTAATGTGAGCCCAGTGTGGGATAATGTGAGCAAAGGGTGGGGTAAAGGGAGCCCAGTGTGGGGGTAAAGTGCGACCAGTGTGGGGTAAAGTGAGCACAGTGTGGGGTAAAGTGAGCACAGTGTGGAGGGTCAAGTGAAGGCAGTGTGGGGTAAAGCGTGTCCAGTGTGGGGTAAAGTGAGCCCAATGTGGAGGAAAGTGATCCCAGTTCAGGGTAATGTGAGCGCAGTGTGGGGTAAAGTGAGCCCAGTGCGGGGTAAAGTGAACTCAGTGTGGGGTAAAGTGAGCCCAGTGTGGGGGTAAAGTGCGCCCAGTGTGGGGGAAAGTGAGCCCAGTGTGGGGTAAAGTGAGGCCAGTGTGGGGGAAAGTGAATCCAGTTCGGGGTAAAGTGAGCACAGTATGGGGTAAAGTGAGCACAGTCTGGGGGGTTAAGTGAGCCCAGTGTGGGGTAAAGTGAGCCCAGTGTGGGGGAAAGTGAGCCCAGTGTGGAGGTAAAGTGAGCCCAATGTGGTGGAAAGTGAGCCCAGTTCGGGGTAATGTGAGCCCAGTGTGGGGTAAAGTGAGCCCAGTGTGGGGTTAAAGTGAACCCAATGTGGGGTAAAATGAGCACAGTGTGGGAGTAAAGTGAGCCCAGTGTGTGGTAAAGTGAGCCCAGTGTGGGGGTAAAGTGAGCCCAATGTGGGGTAAAGTGAGCCCAGTGTGTGGGAAAGTGAACCCAGTGTGGGGTAAAGTGAGCCCAGTGTGGGGTAAAGTGAGCCCAGTGTGGGGTAAAGTGAACCCAGTGTGTGGTAAAGTGATCCCAGTGTGGGGGTAAAGTGATCCCAGTTTGGGTTAAAATGAGCCCAATGTGGGGTAAAGTGAGTCATGTGTGGGGTAAAGTGAGCCTAGTGTGGGGTAAAGTGAGCACAGTGTGTGGTAAAGTGAGCCCAGTGTGGGGGTAAAGTGAATCCAGTGTGGGGTAAAGTGAGCCCAGTGTGGGGTAAAGTGAGCCAAGTTCGGGGTAAAGTGAGCACAGTGTGGGGTAAAGTGAACCCAGTGTGGGGAAAAATGAGCACAGTGTGGGGGTAAAGTGTGCCCAGAGTGGGGGGAAAGTGAGCCCAGTGTGAGGTAAAGTGAGCCCAGTTTGGGGTAAAGTGAGCCCAGTTTGCGGAGAAAGTGAACCCAGTGTGGGGGAAGCTGAGCCCAGTGTGGGGTCAAGTGAGCCCAGTGTGGGAAAAGTGAGCCCGGTGTCGGGTAAATTGAGCCCAGTGTGGGGTAAAGTGAGCCCAGCGTGGTATAAAGTGAGCCCAGTGTGGGGGTGAAGTGAGCCCAGTGTGGGGTAAAGTGAGCCCAGTTCGGGGTAAAGTGAGCACAGTGTGTGGTAAAGAGAGCCCAGTGTGGGGGTGAAGTGAGCCCAATGTGGGGGAAAGTCAGCCCAGTATGGTATAAAGTGAGCCCAGTTCGGGGTAATGTGAGCACAGTGTGGGGTAAAGTGAGACCAGTGTGGGGTAATGTGAGCACAGTGTAAGGTAAAGTGAGCCCAGTGTGGGGGTAAAGTGAGCCCAGTGAGGGGTAAAGTGAGTCCAGTGTGGGGTAAAGTGAGCCCAGTGTGGGTGTAAAGTGAGCCCAGTGTGGGGGTAAAGCGAGCCCAGTGTGGGGGAAAGCGAGCCCAGTGTAGGGTAAAGTTAGCCCACTTCGGTGTAAAGTGAGCCCAGTGTGGGGGTAAAGTGAGCCCAGTTCGGGGTAAAGAGAGACCAGTGTGGGGTAAAGTGAGCCCAGTTCGGGGTTAAGTGAGGCCAGTTCGGGGTAAAGTGAGCCCAGTTCTGGGTAAAGTGAGCCCAGTGTGGGGGTAAAGTGAGCCCAGTTCGTGGTAAAGTGAGCCGTCATAGGGAAATGCAGGACCAAAGATGATAGGGGCAGGAGGAGCCTCTTTGGCCCTTTGAGCCTGCTCCCCCATTTATCACGATCATGGCTGATTGTCCAACTCAATAGCCTACTTCTGCTTTCTCCCCATAATCTTTGATCCCGTTCACCCCATGTGGTATATCTAGCCATCTCTTGAATACATTCAATGTTTTGGCATCAACTACTTCCTGTGGTAATGAATTCCATAAGCTCACTGGTCTTTGGGTGAAGAAATGTCTCCTCATCTCCATATTCAATAGTCCACTCAGAATACTCAGACTGTGAGCCCTGATTGTGGACACACCCACTATCGGGAACATCCTCCCTGCTTCTACCCTGTCCAATTATAGTCATTGAGTCAGAGTCCTACAGCACAGAAACAGGCCCTTTAGTCCAAACTGGTCCACGCTGACCAAAATGTCTATCCACGTTAACCCCATTTCCCTGCATTTGGTCCATATCCTTCAAAACCTTTCCCACCCATGTATTCGTTCAAATGCCTTTTAAATGTTGTACCCGCCTCAACCACTTCTGCTGGCAGCTCATTCCATATGCGTACCACCCTTGATATGAAAAAGTTGCCCCTCAGGATCCCTTTTATTCTTTCCCCTCTCACCTTAAACTGATGCGCCCTTGTCCTCGATTCCCCAATCCTGGGAAAAAGACTGAGTGCATTCACCTTATCCATGCCTCTCATGATCTTATACACCTCTGTAAGATTCCCGAAATTCAGTCCTGGCAACATCCTTGTAAATTTCTTC
>NW_025189086.1:0-3201 GCF_004010195.1 Chiloscyllium plagiosum | reverse complement strand
TTCTCAGTTAATTGACTGTCTGTTTATGTCTTTCATGTGAATCTCTCTGTCCCTCAGTATCTTTCCCTGGCCTTGGGTTTTGGCTCCCTAGTGTATCGAGTGCTGGCATTGTGTCGCTCAGAAATACTGAAATGGTGTGTGTGAAGCTGTTGTTCACTTCCTGGTATGTCCCATGTGATGGTCCATGGACAGGCGTGTTTCAGAAGTTATGAGATACATCCTTGTAACTTGGTCTGTACCTGTGGTTGTCCCTCTCAGGTGACCTTGCGATAAGTAACACGAGGAAGCGCACTGAGTGAAGGACCAGGCATCTAAATTGTGTGACAATGCTGTCACTTTTTAAATAAAACGTTAGTTTCTCATTTTTCTTTAGTAAGAGGTCTTAAAGGCCAAACTGCCGACTGAAAACGGCTCAAGCAAATAACTTACGGTTCTTTGAGGTTTTTTAATAAATAGTAGTAACAATGGCCAGCTCGCACACACCAGGCTTTCTAGTTTGTTTTTTCTTGTAGCTGTAACAATCACTGGGTACTTGGGGTCCCAGAGGGGTAGGAAGTTTTAGTAAATTATCCCTAGCTGCTACTCTCTCTAAAGCCTCACTTGATGGTGTTTCCTCCTGGAGCGGAGAACTGTATGCATGAATGCGTGTCTGAATGTTCCTTTTTTCCAAGGGGCGTGTTTAGGTGATGTTAATAGATTGAACAGTTCATTTGTAGAACGTACTGTATCCATTATTCGGTTAAGTTTAACAATAGTTAAGTTATTCTAAATTCCTCTTCATTTTGTATGGATTTTCATTAGAGGATAGTGAGGTTGAGCAACCCTATGGTAGCCAAAGGCCTGATTAGGATCTGTTTAAATACATCCAGGCATTATCTAAATTTGATGAGAATGATGGGGGAGCCTTTTTAATTTCATTTCAGAAAGTGGCTAAACAAGTGCAGTGGCCAGAGAACATGTAGATTTAGTTTATCCAAACAAAGCTGATAGATATTTGCATCCCTCTCGGAGGAGGTGAAGAAAGCTATCTGAAATGCATATGAGCTTGAACCAGAAGTCGACAGTGTTGCAGGAATCTAAAATAGCGTCCATGGTTAAACACACGTTGTGTTTGAAAGAATCAAACAAAGTAATTTTGAAAGATGGGGAAGGGTATTAAAAACAGAGCAAACCTATGACACTCTGAGAGAGACTCTAATTTTGGAGAAGTTCAACAATTCACTTCCTGTAGTCGGGAGAACTCGTGTGGAAGAGCAGAGAGTTACAATGGCAAGCTTAGCAATGGCTGATGATGATGATGATTGGGTTCAGAAATCAAAGATTGGTTTATGTGACGGATTGAGAAGAATGTGCAAGATCTTCTTAAAACATATCCCTGTGAGAGTAAGTTTTACTGGCATAGGCCAGGAGGAGCAGGTAAAGGGGTTACAGCATTAAGAGGTACAGAAGCATGCAATTCTTTTATGCTGAGACATGAGGAGCTATGTCATTCACAAGGACTATTGGAGCGATGAGAAGTGCTCCATTATGTAACGTGTGGTCAGAGTGTCCAGTGGAAACATCAACAGATTTATTCCACAATGGGGAAGGAGGCCTTGAGCTTGGTGTTGGCGTTATAACATTTCAGCATTTACATTGCCAATAACATACATGAGACAAATCTTTATCACTGATCGTGACCCCTTAAAGTTTGTGGAGAAATTTAGGGAGAAAAAATACCAGTCTGTTTTTATTGAGCTTATTATTGCTGCCATTCAATTTGAAATTATAAAGTTGACATGGCGAGAATAAGTGAGTTTTGACACGTTGTGGAGACTTGGACGAAGAAAGACAAAAGGCATTCTGTGGCAGAAGTAAAATGACTGAATTCGAAACTAACTGTGAACATTTGTATGCTCAGAGTCAATGTAATATATATTCATTCCACTCTACTAATAGATGAAAATTGGGAGGTCTAAAATGAATCCATCTTTGTATATTGATGGATCATTTTATTAAAGATGGAGTTGTGAGTATACTATCACTGTAAAAAGGTTATTTTCTCTTGGTTTTTTTCTGGAAGAGAGGTTTTTATGGCAGAGGTGCAGAACTGCTGTCTGAAAACAGTTTAAGTAAATAACTGAGAAAACCTTTAGGTTTTATTAAATCGGTGGTAACAATGGAAAGGCAGTGGCCAGCTCTCCCAGACAAGGTTATCTCGTTTTGGTTTTAGCTGCAGCATTCAGAAGTTGTTCGGGTCCCAGAATGGTTGGAAATGTCAATACATGATCCCCAGCTGCCTTTCTCTCTGAGATCTCTGTTGATGTTGATTTCTCTTGGATCAGAAAACTGCATGTAAGAATCTGTATTTGAATATATCTTTGTGCCAAGCACTGTATACCAATAAGGTATGGTATCTATTGTTTATGTAAGTGTTCCAACATATAAGCCATCCCAAAATTTTCTTTTCTTTGATTGCATTTTAACTAAAGCATTTGAATAGATTATCTTTTGCTTAATGTCGAGTGGTTTGACCAGTCACAACATATCTGTAAGGCACACTTCTCATCTATATTCAAAATAAGGAAAGGTTTGGGTCAAAGTGGCCTTCTTAAAATATTTTGCGGGAATCTGGTCTGGTCCACAACACTTAGAGTCGAGGGGTTTCTGACTGACTCCTGTTATTAAAAAATTAGTGCAGCAGCTGGGGATAGTTTTCTGGAGGTTGTGCTGTGAGCTGCCTCAGACATTCAAGCAGACCTGAGGATTTGGTGACCCAACCTTGGATGGAGCCTGCGGACTGCAGTTACAACATCTGGGTCTGCAACATGAAAAACAAATGGAGCAGAGGCTGCAGAGAGGGGAAGCTTTGAAACCACGCAGTGAGTGTGTCTGGGGAAAGGGATCTGCTGTGTCCACATCAGGTTTTCCAGGAACAGCTTAACCCAGGAGCAGAGTGTGAGGGGACATTGATTGAACAAGGAGCTGGTCACAGAGCGGTGTCACCTCCTTTAACACGTCCTGCAGCTTCACACCAGGGGGGAGGATGGTGCTGCCAGTGTCTGTTCAGGTCACAATTTCATTCAGCTTCTATGTTCTGGAACTTTTCAAACAGGACTGGGTGACATATCCATCATCTCCCAGTATGTTGCCATCAATGTAACCATTCAGTGACGGAGGATATATATAGTGGATGAGGTAAATACATTATTTCACCATTAG
>NW_025189085.1:1923-3201 GCF_004010195.1 Chiloscyllium plagiosum | reverse complement strand
GACCCTCGTGCACCGTCAGGCGAGAGCTCCCGACAATCACCCAGCACCCTCCCGCTCAATCGTAATCCCGACCTCAAGACAATGATCGCGCGCCCGGTTTCTGACGGGACGAACTGGGGGACCAGAGAAGCCCCACCGCTGGGGGGGGTGGGGGGGGTGGGAGGAACACAACTGCTGGCAGAAACAGGTTGTGCCAGGTTTATTGTCCAAACATTTGGAGGCTCCGTATATAATAACATCTGCTGCTACACCATAAAATATTCAGCAATTTACAGAGGCAAGTATTTACACTGATCGCGTCTCTTCGGGGTTATGGGGGTTTCGGGGGGAAATTAAAATCGAAAGGGTCGGGTTGGAGGGGGAAGGGGGTTGTCGAGAGACTGAGAACTCTGTTTCCCCCCCCCCCCCAACCCGCGCACAATCTGTTGAAATATCTACCGTTAATATACATGGCCTCGTCTGATTATGCATATTAAAAAAAAAGACGTGGAGAAAATAAATGATTATAAGTCCTTCCACGACACGCACAGACACGCGTGCGCACACGCGTGGGGTCAATGTCGTTCGGTCTGACAGCTTGCATCAGTTCGCGAGGGCCTGGGATGACCAAGGGAGACACTGCCCATGTACGCCGCTCAGATACAGAACGCAGCTCCCTCTACACCGTTGCCCCCCACCCACCCCATCACACACTCCCAGGGACAAGGGGGTTAGATACAGAGTAAAGCTCCCTCTACACCGTCCCCCCACTCCCAGGGACAGGGGGGTTAGATACAGAGTAAAGCTCCCTCTACACTGTCCCCCATTCCAAGGGACAGGGGGGTTAGATACAGAGTAAAGCTCCCTCTACACTGTTGCCACACTCCCAGGGACAGGGGGGTTAGATACAGTGTAAAGCTCCCTCTACACCGTCCCCACACTCCCAGCGACAGGGGGTTAGATACCATCCCCCATCAAGCACTCCCCGGGACATGAACAGTGTGAGGTTAGATACAGTAATGCTCTCTCGATCTTTTTAAGTTGGGAGTAAGGATATCAGCAAGACAGCATGAGAGAGAGAGAAAACCTGAGGTGGGGGAGTCCAGAACTAGAGGGCATAGGTTTAGGGCGAGGGGGGGAAAGATATAAAAGAGACCTAAGGGGCAACTTTTTCACACAGAGGGTGGTACGTGTATGGAATGAGCTGCCAGAGGATGTGATGGAGGCTGGTACAATTACAGCATTTAAGAGGCATCTGGATGGGTATATGAATAGGAAGGGTTTGGAGGGATATGGGCC
>NW_025189085.1:0-1902 GCF_004010195.1 Chiloscyllium plagiosum | reverse complement strand
GAGAGAGAAAGCACAACGACAGAGAGAGACAATGATAGAGAGAGAACGACAGAGAGAGAGAGAAAACGGCAGAGAGAGAGAGAATGATGAGAGAGAGAGAAAACGAGACAGCGGGGTGAAGTGAGCAGAAACCTTCTCACTGAGCAAGGGGTTAGAGTCTGGAATGCACTCCCCCGGAATGCTGAGGTGGGGAGTCTGGCTCAATGCAGACATTCCAGACAGGCACCATAACATTTCTGTGATTCAGAGAGGGAGGATGTGACAGCGTGAGGGACAGAAAAAACACGAGAGAGAGAGACATACACAGTGAGACAGAGAGAAAGAGACGGGGAGAAAGAGATAGAGACGGGGGGGAGAGAGAGTGTGAGCGAGAGGCACGTATGAGGGTTATCCAGTGGGGTGGGGTGGGGTTGCGCGGGAAAGTGCAGTGAGGGCTTGGCTGGGGTTTGGATTTCAGGAGAACCAGCTCCTGGGAGTCCTGAGCTGTAGGCAACAAGATTCTGCCCTCTGAGAATGGTGTGCCCGCATGTGTCTGTGTGCTCGCGTGAGTGTGCCCCTTTCCATGTGCCCGTGTGCCGTGAGTGGGAGTTTCTGTGCACCTGTGTGCGCTTTTCCATGTTTACTTCTGTGTGGGCGCACTTTCGAGTCCGCCTATTTCGATGTGCCTGTGTGCACATATTTCTGTGCACCGACTGCTTGTGTGCGCGTGTGTCAGTCTGCATTGTATTTCTGTGCGCCTGTGTGGGCCAGTCTGTATGTATATGTGTGCGTGAGCATGAGCCCGTGTGTGCACACGTCAGCCTGTTGTGTACGTGTGTCAGCTCTTGTTTGTGCGTCAGCCTGTGTACGTGTGTGCGTCAGCCTGCCCGTGTTTGTGTGTACGTGTCTGTGTGCACGTCAGCCCGTGTGTTTGTGTCTGTGTCAGCCCGTGTTTGTGTCTGTGTGTACCTGTGTCTGTGTGTCAGCCTGTTTGTGTGTGTGTACGTGTGCCTGTGTGCGTGTCAGCCCGTGTGTTTGTGTCTGTGCGTACGTGTCTGTGTGCATCAGCCCGCGTTTGTGTCTGTGTGTACGTGTGTCTGTGTGCGCGCGTCAGCCTGTGTTTGTGTGTACATGTCTGTGTGTGCATCAGCCCGTGTGTCTGAGGGTGTGTATGCGTCAGCCCATGTGTGTGTGTGCACGTGTCAGCCCATGTGTTTGTGTCTGTGTGTACGTGTGTGTCTGTGTGTGTACATCTGTGCCTGTGTGTATGTGTGCGCATCAGCCCATGTGTGTATGTGTGCGCGTATCAGGCCACGTGTCTGTGTATGCGCGTCAGCCCGTGTGTGTGTGTGTGTCTGTATGCCAGCCCGTGCGCTCGCACGCACCAGCCTGTGTGCGCGCGCGTGTCTGCATGTGTCAGCCTGCGTATCTGTGGGGAGTGCTCTGAGCAGGAACGAGGCGACCCCTGCACTAACCCGGCCCAGGTTACGAGCGGACGGCCTAGCCCAGCGTGCTGTGGTGTGGGGTGTGGGGGTCACGCTCTCGCTAACGGGCGGGGCTGATGACCGCACCATGACGCACGCGCTCTAACCTCCCCTCCCCTCCCCTGCTCCCTCCGATCATCTCTCGGCTGCTGCCTGCGACTGTGGGGCGATGATGACCTGGGGGTGGGGGTGGGGGTGGGGGTGGGGGGGAACGAGGTCCCCCGCCCGCTGCGTGGCCATCTGGGCCAGGACGGAGGTAGCGACGGCCTCAGCGGCCGCACGTGACTCCCCTCCCCCAGAGGCAGTGCCTGGGGGGGCTGAACTTCGCTGGATGACGGCAGCCGGGGAGCTGATGGCTTCACTGGTGTCGTGGGGGCTGTCGTCTGTCAGAGGGAAGAGAGAGAGAGAGAGAGAGAGAGAGTGACACACACACACAGCA
>NW_025189084.1:0-3201 GCF_004010195.1 Chiloscyllium plagiosum | reverse complement strand
AAACGCAGCAACAAAAGTGCCTGATGCTAGCGTGAGTAATTTTCCCAGGCAACAATATTGCCTGTTGACCGTGTGTGTAATTATCCCCAAAAACAGTAATGCCTGTTGTCAGTGTGAGTAATTGTCCACAGGAACAATAATGCCTGTTGTCAGTGTTTGTAATTCTCCCCAGCAACAATAAGGCCTGTTGTCAGTGTGAGTAATTATCCCCAGCAACAATAATGCCTGCTGCCAGTGTGAGTAATTCTCCCCAACAACAATAATGCCTGTTGTCTGTGTGAGCAATTATCGCCAGCAACAATAATGCCTGTTGTCAGTGTGAGTAATTATCCCCAGCAACAATAATGCATATTGTCAGTGAGATTAAGTATCCCCAGCAAAAACAATGCCTGTTGTCAGTGAGAGTAATTGTCCCCAACAACAATAATGCCTGTTGTCAGTCGGAGTAATTGTCCCCAGCAACAATAATGCCTGTTGTCAGTGTGAACCATTATCCCTAGCAAAGGTAACACCTGTTGTCAGTGTGAGCAATTATCCCCAACAACAATAATGCCTGTGTCAGTGTGAGCAATTATCCCCAGCAACAATAATGCCGGTTGTCAGTGTGAGTAATTATACCCAGCAACTATAATATCTCTTGTCTGAGTGAATCATTATCCCCAACAACAATAATGCCTGTTCACAGCGTGAATAATTATCCCCAACAACAGTAATGTCTGTTGCCAGTGTGAGTAATCATCCCCAGCAACAATACTGCCTGTTGCCAGTGTAAGTAATTATCCAAAACAACAATAATGCCTGTTGTCAGTGTGAGTAGTTATCCCCAGCAACAATAATGCCTGTTGTCACTGTGAGTAATTATCCCCAGCAACAATAATGCCTGCTGCCAGTGAGAGTAATTATCCCCTGCAACGATAATGCCTGTTGTCAGTGTGAGTAATTATCCCCAGCAACAGTAATGCCTGCTGCCAGTGTGAGTAATTATCCCCAACAACATTAATGCCTGTTGTCAGTATGACTAATTATCCCAAACAACAATAATGACTGTTGTCAGTGTGAGTAATTATCCCCAGCAACATTAGTGCCGGTTGCCAGTGTGAGAATCTATCCTCAGCAACAATAATGCCTGTTGTCAGTGTGAGACATTATCCACAGCAACAATAATGCCTGTTGCCAGTGTTTGTAATTCTCCCCAGCAACAATAAGGCCTGTTGTCAGCGTGAGTAATCATCCCCAGCAACAATAATGACTGCTACCAGTGATAGTAATTATCCACAACAACAATAATGCCTGTTGCCAGTTTGAATAATTATCCCCAGCAACAATAATTCCGTTTGTTAGTGTGAGTAATTATCTCCAGCAACAATGAGGCCTGCAGTCAGTGTGAGTAATTATCCCCAGCAGCAATAATGCCTGTTGTCAGTGTGAGTAATTATCCCCAGCAATAATAATGCCAGTTGCCAGTGTCAGTAATTATCCCCAGCAAAAATAATGCCTGATGCCAGAGTGAGTAATTTTCCCCAGCACAAGTAATGCCTGTTGACCGTGTGTGTTATTATCCCCCCAAAGAATGCCTGTTGTCAGTGTTAGTAATTCTCCCCAGCAACAATAAGGCCTGTTGTCAGTGTGAGTAATTATCCGCAGCAACAATAATGCCTGTTGTCAGTGTGAGTAATTATCCCCAGCAACAGTAATGCCTGTTGCCAATATGAGTAATTATCCCCAGCAGCAATAATGCCTGTTGTCAGTTTGAGTAATTATCTCCAGCAACAGGACGGCCTGCAGTCAGTGTGAGTAATTATCCACAGCAACAATAATGCCTATTGCCAGTGTTAGTAATTCTCCCCAGCAACAATAAGGCCTGTTGTCCGTGTGAGTAATTATCCGCGGCAACAATAATGCCTGTTGTCAGTGTGAGTAATTATCCCCAGCAACAATAATGCATGCTGTCACTCTGAGTAATTATCCCCAGCAACAGTAATGCCTGTTGCCAATATGAGTAATTATCCCCAGCAGCAATAATGCCTGATGTCAGTTTGAGTAATTATCTCCAGCAACAAGACGGCCTGCAGTCAGTGTGAGTAATTATCCCCAGCAACAATGTTGTCGGTTGTCAGTGTGAGCAATTATCCCCAGCAACAATAATGCCTTTTCTCAGTGTGAGTAATCATCCCCAACAACAATAATGCCTGCTGTCAGTGTGAGTAATTATCCCCAGCAACAATAATGCGGGTTGTCAGTGTGAGTATTTATCCTCAGCAACAATAATGCCTGTTGACAGTGTGAGTAATTTTCCCCAGCGACAACAATGCCTGTTGCCATAGTGAGTAATTATCCCCAGCAACAATAAGGCCTGCTGCCAGTGAGAGTAATTATCCCCTGCAACAATAATGCCTGTGTCAGTGTGAGTAATTATCCCCAACAACATTAATGCCTGTTGTCAGTATGAGTAATTATCCCAAACAACAATAATGCCTGTTGTCAGTGTGAGTATTTGTCCCCAGCAACATTAATGCCTATTGCCAGTGTTAGTAATTCTCCCCAGCAACAATAAGGCCTGTTGTCAGCGTGAGTAATTATCCCCAGCAACAATAAGGACTGCTACCAGTGATGGTAATTATCCACAACAACAATACTGCCTGTTGCCAGTGTGAGTAATTGTCCCCAGCAAAAATAATGCCGGTTGTTAGTGTGAGTAATTATCTCCAGCAATAATGAGGCCTGCAGTCAGTGTGAGAATGTATCCTCAGCAACAATAATGCCTGTTGTCAGTGTGAGACATTATCCACAGCAACAATAATGCCTGTTGTCAGTGTGAGTTACTGTCCCCAGCAACAATAATGCCTCTTGTCAGTCTGAGTAATTAAACACAGCAACAAAAATGCCTGATGCCAGAGTGAGTAATTTTTCCCAGCACAAATAATGCCTGTTGACCGTGTGTGTAATTATCCACTCCAAAGAATGCCTGTTGTCAGTGTGAATAATTGTCCACAGCAACAACAATGCCTGTTGTCAGTGTTAGTAATTATCCCCAGCAACAATAATGCATGTTGTCACTGTGAGTAATTATCCCCAGCAACAATAATGCCTGTTGCCAGTATGAGTAATTATCCCCAGCAACAATAGTGCATGTTGTCACTGTGAGTAATTATCACCAGCAACAATAAAGCCTGTTGCCAGTATGAGTAATTATCCCCAGCA
>NW_025189083.1:0-3200 GCF_004010195.1 Chiloscyllium plagiosum | reverse complement strand
GCCTTCAACTTCATATTAATACTCAGTGACATGACCTCCACAGCCTGCTGTGGCAAGGGATTCCATTGACTCAGTACTGTCTGGCTGAAGAACTTTCTCCTTATCTCCGTTTCCTTCAGCTCAAACGTCCTCCCTGATATCCCATGCTTCAACTCTTTCGACTCCTGCCCATTCCCAGATTTGAACCAGTTCACCATTTGTGGCTTGCATTCAGCATCCAGGGACGTCATCTGTAAATATCCCACCATCACACTATCCACCGCCCTATCCTGTTTGAAATCTGCCCGACTCGTGCCACTTCAGGAGAGCATTTGATCTCTGCTTCTAATATCTATTCCAATGCTTCACTATAATAACAATCTTTCAAACATTCCCACGAGAAATTTTTAACACATTATAATTTAATCAACAATTATTCGATTTTTGTTTATCCTTTTTATACACATGTCTCATGTGTCTTGGGTGAAGCACACTGGAAGCAATGTCCGCCCTTCTGCGCTTTCGCTACCTTTGATCGGCCCAATGAGGAGCACAGTGCAGTTCTGTCGTCCCATTCTACCTTGCGCAGACCACACTGGGAGCAGTGTGCACTCCACAGGTCCCAATTTAAAAGTGGACAGACCACACTGGGAGCACGGGGTAATCCACAGGTCCCTAGCTACATTGGACAGATCGTACTGGGAGCACTGGGTAATCGACAGGTCCTAATCAACTTTGGACAGACCACACTGGGAGCACTGGATAATCCACAGGTCCCAATATACCTTGGACAGACTACACTGGGAGCAATGGGTTTTCCACATGTCCAAATATACACTGAACAGACCATACAGGGAGCACAGGTGTCATCCTTAGGTCCCAGTCTACCTTGTGCAGACCATACTGGGACCAGTGTGCACTTCTCATGTCCCCGTCTACTTTGGGCAGACTATACTGGGAGCAGTGTGCACTCGTGAGCTCCCAGTCTACCTTGGGCAGACTACATTGGGAGCAGTGTGCACTCGTGAGATCCCAGTCTACCTTGGGCTGACTACACTGGGAGCAGTGTGCACTCCTCAGCTCCCAATCTATCTTAGACAGACCACACTGGGGCAACTGTGTAATACTGAAGTCCCAATGTGCACTGACCAAACCACTGGGAGCACTGTGCAATCCTCACATGCCAATCTATATTGAGCAGATCACACTGGGAGAATTGTGTTATCCTCAGATCCCAATATACATTGGACCGACTACAATGGGAGCACTGGGTAATCCTCAGGTACAAATCCACATTGGACTGACTACACTGGGAGCACTGGGTAATCAATAGGAACAAATCTATATTGAGAAAACCACATTGGGAGCATTGTGTAATTCTGAGGTCCGAACCGACATTGAGCAGGTCACACTGGGAGCAGTGTGTAATCCTGAAGTCCTGCTCTACCTTGGACCAGTCACATCGGGAGCACTGGCGAGACATCAGGCCATAATCAACATCGGGCAGACCAACCTAGGATGACTGTGCACTCCTCACCTCCTACAATCTATTGAGTGGTTGTATTCCTCAGGAAGATGTTTTCCAACGGCGGATGTGAAACCAAATAATTTGCAATGTTGGTTTTATGACCATTGCTGCACCAAGTAAGGAGTGCCATAGCACAGGACGTGCCAAACATCACCCAATCCTCAAATGACGTGGACCCTCTAAACCTCTGCGTTACTCTGATTTTGATGTTTGTCACTCAGACACTTACAAACCGGATGGATCCGCAGGCCCTTGACCCATTGATTTCAGTATAAGGTGAATAAAGCTTACTGTGTTAAATAGTACCTATCGACAGTCCCTACGTTCTGAATCAGATTGAGGTCTTTCTGCATGAAAAGGAGAGGGGCAGCAGCAAAATTCTAAGGGCCCCTTTGAAATGCGGTAGCTCCAATAATCCTCAATGCAGAATCATACTTTACACCCGATGCATTGGCCTCGTCCATCACCATCCCTGGGGATGTTCTGTTTTAGTGCAAACTTCCCACTGAAT
Source organism: Chiloscyllium plagiosum (assembly GCF_004010195.1). Taxonomy (NCBI): domain Eukaryota; kingdom Metazoa; phylum Chordata; class Chondrichthyes; order Orectolobiformes; family Hemiscylliidae; genus Chiloscyllium; species Chiloscyllium plagiosum. The sequence continues at coordinate 1,182 of NW_025189083.1, read as the reverse complement.
ACCGTCTCCCTCACACCCTCAACTGAGGAAGATCCACGTTTCCTTTGTGTCTACTGATTGCAGGACTCAGTGACTGCGCTGTCCCTTTACGAGGTCAGAGATGTCGCCAGCCCTCTGCGTGTGTGTGTCCTTTTGGCTGTGTGGACGTGCATGTGTCTGTGTGTCTCTGCGTGTGTGTATGTGCATGCACGTGTCTGTGTGTGCGCGCATGTGTGTGCGTGTGTCTCTGCGTGTGTGTGTGTGTGTGTGTGTGTGCATGTGCTTGTGTTAGAGAAAGAAACATTATGAATGACAGAATATGAAAAACTTCTGTATACCAGTGAACACAAGTCGGACCGAAGAGCTCAACAGAGAGTGAAAAAAGCCCTGTTTTTACTCCTTTGAACCCTGTTGTCCATGCAAGTCATTACTGCCGGTGGAGGAATGAGTGCATAAACGATACTGAATCTTAGCATATCTCTTTATCTACAGGGACTTACAGCGATGAAGAAGTGGAGAACTTACAACACCCCCATATCCTGTGGTGACATTCAGGTAAATTGAGGTTAAATGTGTGTCTCATCGTGACAAACAATCTTTGCTCAGAAACACCTAAACGCAGGCCTCATGCAAGTCACCAATTACTTTGTAAAAAATTACAAAGTGTTTGTTGAATCATTCCGCTGCACTTCAGATCCACCCAGGAGTTTTATGTGCCTGTCGACTATCTGCCGATACTGCTCTTTGAGCAAGTTCACATTTTTCTTGCTTTTTTTTTCAAGAGGCTTGTGAAAGGAAGAGGGTCCAATTTGCCTGGTTGATGGTCTTTACTAATGGCTCTCAGTTACTTCCCGAAGCAACCGTCATGGAGGATGGTTTTAGGTGTTTTCAAACACTTGTCCAATGAAAGGTGAGTGGCAAGTTCTTCAAGTTCATGGCTGTTTCTGCTTTAACTGAGGTTTTAGCTGCAGTGAAAATAATTTCAATGCTGATTCTCTCTCCGACAGCTCTCCTTTCAGGACTTGTGTTTGAAGTTAACTTCTTGCCAATTGGGTATGCTATGGGAATGTTGCTGGAATTTGGAACTTTATCATTAACTGTGATAGATTAGGTTGTGATTTCCTATAGGTTAAAATTTCCTATATTCTGTTCTTTTCACTTTCGTGCTTCATTCGGTAATTTGTCAGAAAAATCTGTTTTGTT
>NW_025189082.1:1418-3200 GCF_004010195.1 Chiloscyllium plagiosum | reverse complement strand
GATTGCAGCCAACTGTCCAATGCAACAGATAGAAAAAAAGGTGCGTTCCTCGGCAGGTCAGTTCCAACTCACTATGGTATAATTTCCCTTTGATTCTCCCCATCGTCTAATAGATTAGGTGAGTGGGGATGTCAGGATCCTAATGGAAAACTGAGACGCTGTTAGAATTAATTCCACACTTTTGGTATCACTTTGTATCGTAAAACAATTATGCAGTGGTCTGAGCAAGGCAGCTTCCCTTAAATGCTGAGCTAACACAAACAGCTCAGTTCTTCTAAAATTTATAGAAGTTCACTTAGATTGAGCTGCTAAACCGTTCATCATATTTTTTCACACTTAGTCGTATTCAATCGTAGGTGTTATACAATTTCTTTCCAATTAACGTTAACCAATTAGACAGTGTTAACACAATCCCATCCGTACAGCGCAGAGTCTCTGTCCCGGTTAAATTCATTCCTTCTGTGTCTGTACGCGCCTTTACAAATATTTTAGAGTTAGCTTCTGAAATTACTTTTCTCTGAAAAATATCATTCCCGATTTCAATAACTGCAGAATGAAAAATAATCATGCCGTGCTCCAAACTTTCCTTTTCATTCATCACTGGTTTCGAAGTGCTAAACTCCAGTTATAGATCTATCTGTCTGAGGGAAATTCCTTCCTGTTTCCTCTCACCAAATTCAGATCATCTGGCAAACTTCCATATGGACGCCACTCAGTTTTACCTGGTTTCACGCCACGTGATCTATTGGTCTGTACCACCTCCCCATGAACGCCCGCCTTGTCTTTACTAATGGATTTATCCCCCAGGATCTCAGTGGCTTCCTTTGCAATGTTTTTGTTTCCACGTAAACGCTGTTTATTCTTCCAGACGTCTTCTGATTCCAGGCATATCACTCCATGTCTTTTGTCAGGTCTTCATATCCCAGTAAAGTCCATCTTCAGAAAGGATGCTGTGTCAAATTCAACACTGAAAAACCCACTCTAATACTGTATAATGCCATTACCAGTGTAGGGAGGATGGGAGCTATTTCAGTCACAGGAGATTCGGTTGGTTGTTGCATAGTACATCAATCCCTGACGGCGAAGTGACTGTTATTCCTTACTTTTCTCCCTTCTCTGAAAATTATGAGGGTCATGGATAGGGGAAATAAGCAAAGTCTTTTCCCTGAGATGGGGGAGTCCAGAACTGGAGGGCATAGGTTTAGGGTGAGAGGGAAAGGATATAAAAGAGGTTTAAGGAGAACCTTTTTCACACAGATGGCGGTAGTGTATGGAATGAGCAGCCAGAGGAAGTGGTGGAAGCTGGTACAATTGCAACAGTTAACATTTAAGTCACCTTACCTGCATTCGATGCAGTTGGATTCAAAGAAGGTCTCTGGCGCTGTAAGGCAGCAGCACGAACCAGTGAGGTATCATTCGGCCCTGCAGTAAAACTGCAAGTCACATGCAAACGCGTGTGAAATGTGATTCCTATCAGAGATGCTCTGCTTGTGTTGTTTTCCCTGTCAGGAACAATAAATCCTGATTTCCTGCCCAGGAAATGAACCCAAACCACAACGGTGGAAGTGCTGAATCATAACCTCTAATCGACCAGGTTGCACGGCTTGTGCAATTGCATCTTCTGTTTACATAATTGCTTTGTTTTCCTGTCATGAGAAGTTTCTTCCAAAAAAAAAAGATGTTCGTGACACACGTGGTTTTACAGCATAGAATAATGCACGATGTCAGTTCCAGTCATCAAACATCCATACGTTCTCACTTCCAGTTTGCAGTGCTTGGCCC
>NW_025189082.1:0-1042 GCF_004010195.1 Chiloscyllium plagiosum | reverse complement strand
ATTGCAAACTCAAACAGATTAGCCCTAGAGAGAATGGCTTCACGATTATTCATCAGAAAGAATTCCGAACAACAGTGAGAAAGCACGTTCGGATGTTTGCTGCAGTATATGTGAGAAACGCAGCAAAGACCCAGTGGGACTCGAGCTCATGGCCACTGGCAAACAAGTCTAGACCTCTAATCACTGAGCTTCAGAGCCACGAGCGAAAGTGGTGCTTTTATGCTGACATAACAATGACGATCTCGAGCAGAATAAATTCCATCAACCGAGGTTTGTGATGCAACCGAAGTTTTGTGGTGTAAAATACTACTTTAAACCGACTTGTTTGATCACTTATTTGGTATAGCACTTCGTCAGCTTTCCAATATCTCGTGATGCGACTGCAATCAAAATTTGCTTAAACTCCCTTCAAAGGAAAAGCATTCAATTTTCCATATATAAAGGCACGATGCAGTGTTGACACACACTACTGGCGTTGACTTGAACACGTATCACAGGTTTTGTTCATCACTTGGTGAGTAACACCTTTCGTAACGGCATTATAAGATCTCCTTAATGAAGGAATCTCATGCTTTATGGCCTTGATGCATGAAATTTCGGGCGCCAGATATAAAACAGTTAAAATCGAGCATGATCAAAAATATGGAATTCGAGGGAATGCAGATATTTGAGACAGCTTTGTTTATAAAAGAAATCTTGAAAATCGGATTCACTGGCTGGGTTGGCATTTAGTAACATTTTCTTATTGTTCTTGAGTGGGCTTTAGGACATTACAACGATAGATGTCGCGGAGACAGTGAAAAGATTTGAATAAAATGCCAAAAAAAGTTAAGAATTCGCTGAGCTGTGATGGGTGAACAACCACTGTTGTGAATACTCCCACGTGCATCATATTTGTTCGAAGACCTCAGGATTGCATCATTGGGTGAACAAAACGCAACTCCTTCCCTTCCACCATGTGGGAGCTCGTGTGGGAAGGTAAATCTGCGAACGTTGGGAAAAAAGGCGCTGCTAATAACGTCATTCAAATAAGTCACAATAA
>NW_025189081.1:0-3200 GCF_004010195.1 Chiloscyllium plagiosum | reverse complement strand
CCATGTTGATAGAGTGGGACGATGCTGATAGTGAGGGACGATGCTGATAGAGTGGGATGATGCTGCTAGAGTGGGAGATTGCTTATAGAGTGGGACGATGCTGATAAAGTGTGACGTTGCTAATAGAGTGGGACGAGGCTGATAGAGTGGGAGGATGCTGATAGTGTGGGTCGATGCTTATAGAGTGGGAAGATGCTGATAGAGTGAGATGATGCTGATAGAGTGGGAAATTTCCAATAGAGTGGGCCGATGCTGACAGATTGTGACAACGTTGATAGAGTGGGACGATGCTGACAGTGTGGGACGATACTGATAGAGTTGGAGGATGCTGATAGAGTGGGACAATGTTGATAAAGTGGGACATGCTGATAGTGTGGAACAATGCTGATAGAGTTGGATGATGCTGATAGAGTGGGACATTGCTAATAGAGAGGTCGATGCTGATAGAGTTTCACAATGTTGATATAGTGGGACGATGCTGATAGAGTGGGACGATGCTGATAGAGTGGGACAATGTTGATAGAGTGGGACGATGCTGATAATGTGGGACGATGCTGATAGAGTGGGATATTTCTAATAGAGTTCGACGATGCTGACAGTGTGGGACAACGTTGATACAGTGGGACGATGCTGATAATGTGGGACGATGCTGATAATGTGGGACGATGCTGATCGTCTGGGACGATACTGATAGAGTGGGATGATGCTGATAGTGCGCGACGATGCTAAGAGAGTGGGATGATGCTGATAGAGTGGGATATTGCTAATCGAGTGGGACGATGCTGATAGAGTGGGAAAATGTTGATAGAGTGGGACAATGCTGATAGAGTGGGAAAATGTTGATCGAGTGGGACAATGCTGATAGAGTGGGACGATGCTGATAGTGTGGGTCGATGCTTATAGAGTGAGACGATGCCGATAGAGTGGGATAATGCTGATAGTGCGCGACGATGCTGATAGAGTGGGATGATGCTGATAGAGTGGGATGATGCTGATAGAGTGTGAAATTGCTAATAGAGTGGGACGATGCTGACAGAGAGGGACCATGTTGAAAGAGTGGGACGATGCTGATAGTGTGGGACGATGCTGATAGAGTGGGATGATGCTGCTAGAGTGGGACATTGCTTATAGAGTGGGACGATGCTGATAGAGTGGTACATTGCTGATTCAGTGGGACGATGCAGGTAGAGTGGAATTACGCTGAGAGAGTGGGTCGATGCTGATAAAGTCGTACGATGATGATAGAGAGGGACGTTTTTGATAGAGTGGGATGATGCTGATAGAGTGGAACGATGCTGATAGAGTGAGACAAAGCTGATAAAGTGTGCCGATGTTGATAGTATGGGATTACACTGATAAGGTAGGACATTTTTGATAGAGTGGGACGATGCTGATAGAGTGGGACAATGTTGATAGATTGGGACGATGCTGATAGTGTGGAACGATGCTGATAGAGTGGGATGATTGCTAATATAATGGGATAATGTTGATAGGGTGGGACGATGCTGATAGAGTGCGGCAATACTGATAGAGGGGGACTACGGTGATAGAGTGGGACATTGCTAATAGAGTGCGATAATGTTGATAGAGTGGGATGATGCTGATAGAGAGGGATGATGCTGACAGAGTGGGACGTTTTTGATAGCGTGGGACAATGCTGACGATGCTAGTTTGAGACAATGCTGATAGTGTGGGCAGATATTGATAGAGTGGGATGAAACTGATAAGGTGGGACATTTTTGATTGAGTGGGACGATGCTGATCGAGTGGGATGATGCTGATAAAGGGGGACATTGCTAATAGAGTGTAACGAGGCTGATAGAGTGGGACGATGTTGATAGAGTGGGACGATGCTGATAGGGTGGGACGATGCTTATAGAGTGGGATGATGTTGATAGAGTGGGATGATGCTGATAGAGTGGGACAATGTTGATAGAGTGGGATAATGCTTATAGAGAGTGAGACACTTTTGATAGTGTGGAACGATGCTGATAGAGTGGGATGATGTTGATAGAGTGGGATGATGCTGATAGAGTGGGACAATGTTGATAAAGTGGGATAATGCTTATAGAGTGGAATGATGCTGATAGAGTGGGATGATGCTGATAGAGTGGGACACTTTTGATAGTGTGGAACGATGCTGATAGAGTGGGGCGATGCTGATAGAGTATGATGATGCTGATAGAGTGGGACATTGCTAATAGAGTGGGACGATGCTGATCGAGTGGGACGATGCTGATAGAGTGGGATGCTGCTGCTCGACTGGAACATTGCTAATAGAGTGTGATAAAGATGATAGAGTGGTACGATGCTGATAGAGTGGTACAATGCTGATAGTGTGGGGGGAGGCTGATACAGTGGGACGATGCTGATAGAGCGGGACAACGCTGATAGAGTGGGACAGTGCTGATAGAGTGGAACGATGCTAATAGAGTGGGACAATGCTGATAGAGTGGGATGATACTGATAGAGTGGGACAGTGCTGATGGAGTGAAACGATGCTGATAGAGTGGGACGATGTTGAGAGAGTGGGACTGTACTGAGAAAGTGGGACAATGCTGATAAAGTGGGACGATGTTCATAGAGTGGCATGATGCTCATGTAGAGGGACGACACTGCTCGAGTGTGACGATGATGATAGGGTGGGATGATGCTGCTAGTTTGAGACAATGCTGTTGGTGTGGGCAGATATTGATAGAGTGGGAGGAAACTGATTAAGTGAGACATTTTTGATTGAGTGGGACGATGCTGATTAAGTGGGATGATGCTGATAGTGCGGGACGATGCTGATAGAGTGGGATGATGCTGATAGAATGAGAAATTGCTAATACAGTGGGACGATGTTGACAGAGTGGGACCACTTTGATAGAGTGGGACGATGCTGATAATGTGGGATGATGCTGATAGTGTGGGACGATGCTGATAGAGTGGGACGTTGCTGATAGAGTGGGACAATGTTGATAAAGTGAGATATGCTGATAGTGTGCAACGATGCTGATAGAGTGGGACGATGCTGATAGAGTGGGACATTGCTAATAGAGTGGGACGATGCTGATAGGCTGAGACAATTTTGATAACGTGGGACGATGCTGATACTGTGGGACGATGCTGATAGAGTGGGACAATGTTGATAGAGTGGGATGATGCTTATAGAGTGGGATGATGCTGATAGAGTGGGATCATGCTGAGAGAGTGAGACA
>NW_025189080.1:2052-3200 GCF_004010195.1 Chiloscyllium plagiosum | reverse complement strand
ATCAAACAAAAATAAATTATTGTTAGAATCTGCTCAATGAGTCATAGATTCTGTTGAAACCACATCCAGTTACAAAGATGCGGAACACATGCTCATCTGACCTCACACAAATCTCCCTTTTTCCCATCTTTCCTGGGAAGACTGGCTCATGTTACAGGGTGCTATCGAAGTGTCTACATTTCAGCATTCTGCAACCTGGTAACATATCCTTCCATGACTCTGTCTCTCAGTCTCCCCATCTCTGTCTATACCCCAAACCCCTCTCATGTGGTGTTATTTAAACTGAACCCCTGTCATCTCTTTCTGGCAGTGATGTTCACACCAACAGCACCCACTTGTCATGGCACAATGGGGATATGGAGGTGTGTAAAAACAATGACTGCAGATGCTGGAAACCAGAGTCTAGATTACAGTGGTGCTGGAAAAGCTCAACAGTTCAGGCAGCATCCGAGAAACAGTAAAATCGACGTTTCAGGCAAAAACCTTCATTCCTGATGAAGGACTTTTGCCCGAAACGTCGATTTTACTCTCCTCGGATGCTGCCTGAACTGCTGAGCTTTTCCAGCATCACTCTAATTGAGATATGGAGCTGGAAATGGGTGGGAGCTGCACATCCTGTCACTTCCAGCATGGGATGCAAGTTTCCCCACACTAGGCAGTGATCTAACACAGTGTTACTGAGCAATGCACTGGGGTAGGGTACACAGCTCTACATGAGGGGAGGGTAACTGATCCAGGTTTGCAGAAAATTCACGGGTGATCAGTGCACAGGTCACTGTGGTGAATGGACTATCTGGTTGAGGTGTATACATAATGCAATGCTGTGGTCAGTGCAGCTCCCAATGCTGGATTGCTACGTAGCCTGTGCACAGTACATCATGTTGGTGGGGTGGGTAGGGGGGAAAGGTGATGGACAGGTCAAAGAGTTCCCTCGAACGTTCTGTCCCTGACATTTTATAACCGACATTCCCCGTAACGTTCTGTCCCTGACATTCTATAACTGACATTCCCCGGAACGTTCTGTCCCCGACATTCCATAACTGACATTCCCCGGAACGTTCTGCCCCCGACATTCTATAACTGACATTCCCCGGAACGTTCAGTCCCTGACATTCTATAACTGACATTCCCCAGAACGTTCTGTCCCC
>NW_025189080.1:0-1253 GCF_004010195.1 Chiloscyllium plagiosum | reverse complement strand
GTCCTGCTTTATGCTGCCACTGACTGCTCTGTCTGGTTCACTGTCACTTTCACCTTTGATCGGTTTGTGTCCATTTGTTGCCAGAAGCTGAAAAGTAAATATTGCAGTGAGAAAACGGCGGCTGTGGTTCTGGGAGCAGTGACTGTGCTGAGCTGTTTAAAGAACATTTTCTGGTATTTTATGCTCATGGCTCAGTATCAGCTGCTGAACATGCCCTGGTTTTGTGATGTAACAGACGCTGTTCGACTCTCCAGTGTCTGGGTCACAATCGAGATCCTCCACTACATTCTAACCCCGTGTGTCCCATTTCTCCTGGTTCTGCTGCTCAATGTTCTCACCGTCAGACACATTGTAGTGACCAGCAGAGCCCGCAGGAGACTCCGCGCTCACACCAATGGGGACGCTCAGTCTGACACTGAAATGAGAAACCGAAAAAAATCCATCATTTTACTGTTTGTCATCTCGGCCAATTTCATCCTGTTATGGTCACCGTTAATGCTGTATTCTATGTGGTACCGGATGATTGATATTGTGGTTTCCCCTGTGTATCTCGATGACTTTGTGCAGGAATTGGGCTTCATGCTGCAGCTCCTCAGTTGCTGCACAAACACCGCGATTTATGCCGTGACCCAGACCATGTTTAGGCAGCAGCTGAAGAATATGCTGAAATATCCCTTCACCCAAATCCATCCATCCATCAAGTTCCCTCATTAATCAATCCAACCGGGATTTTCTCATCTAAGTTCAGTGTTTCAGCGATGGAGCAGCATGTCGCTATGGTAACAGACTGAGGGTAGCGCTGGTTTGTCCATCCTTATTCCACAGGGGGGTTACAGGGAAACATTTCAATTTTTCTCACAACTCAGGGGCCAGTGAGAAAAGGCACACTAACTGTATCCATCACTTCCATTTGTAAACAATAAAAATGTCCATTAAAGCGTGCCAAGCAGCAGAGTGACCGATGTTGTTGTGTGTTTTTGTGTTGGAGAAGCTGAGCTGGAGAGAGACAGACTCAGCCCCAGGTCCTGGTCCTCAGGGAAGGGGAGGGCACTGCGCCCTGAGCTCAGGAGCTGGGATTAACTCCCTCTGTGCCCCCACTCTAACCTGGCCTCCCATGTCCTCTCCCCTCATCTTTCTCCTCATTTCTCTCCCTCACTGCAAAAACTTCCTCTCTCACCACCTCAGGGGGAAGGGAAGAACCAGGGAGACAGAGTGCATCAACAGAGAGGGAGGGACGAAGGGGGGAGAGAGAT
>NW_025189079.1:0-3200 GCF_004010195.1 Chiloscyllium plagiosum | reverse complement strand
TGTTTGACACATGTCACTCTACCGGATTAATGCATTCCACACACGTCACATTACCGGATTAATGAGTTTGACACGTGTCACACTCCTGGATGAATAGGTTCGACATGTGTCACACTCCCGGAGAAACGAGATTGACATGTGTCACACTCCAGGATTAATGAGTTTGACATGCATCACATTCCCGGATTAATGATTTTGACACGCGTTACACTCCAGATTAGTGAGTTCGACATTCGTCACACTGCTGGATTAATTGGTTCGACACGCATCACACACCTGTATAAATTAGTTCGACACGTGTCACATTCCCGGATTAATGGGTTTGACACGTGTCACACTCCCGGATTAATGAGTTTGACACATGTTACTCTCACGGATTAATGAGTTTGACACATGTCACACTCCCTGATTAATGCGTTCGACACATGTCACACTCCCGGTTTGATGAGGTTGACGCATGTCACTCTACCGGATTAATGTGTTCCACACACATCACATTCCCGGATTAATGAGTTTGACACGTGTCACACTCCCGGATTAATGAGTTCGACACGCGTCACACTCCCAGGTTAATGAGTTCGACACGTGTCACAGTCCCGGATTAATGAGTTTGATACGCGTCACTCTCCCAGATTAATGCATTTGACACGTGTCACACTCCCGGATTAATGAGTTTGACACGCGTCACACTCCCAGATTAGGGAGTTTGACATGCGTTACACTACCAGATTAATTAGTTCGACTCACGTCACACGCCTGGATAAATTAGTTTGACACGTGTCACATTCCCAGAATACTGAGTTTGACACGCGTCACTCTCCCAGATTAATGAGTTTGACACATGTCACACTTCTGGATTAATGGGTTCGACATGCGTCACACTCCCGGAGAAATGAGTTTGACACGTGTCACACTCCAGGATTAATGCGTTCGACATGCGTCACATTCCCGGATTAATGATTTCGACATGTGTTACACTTCCAGATTAGTGAGTTCGACATTTGTCACATCCCCAGATTAATTAGTTCAAATCGTGTCACACTCCTGGGTAAATTAGTTCGACATGTGTCACTCTCCTGGAACAATGAGTTCAACACGTGTCACTTTCCCGGATTAATGAGTGTGACGCACGTCACACTCCCGGATTAATGGGTTCGACGCACGTCACACTCCTGGATTAATGAGTTTGACATGCGTCACGTTCCCGGATTATTGAGTTCAACACGTGTCACATTCCCGGATTAATGAGTGTGACGCGTGTCACATTCCAGGATTAATGACTTTGACACGCGTCACATTCCAGGTTAATAGGTTTCAATTGTTCACACTCCCGGATTAATGAGTTCAACACGCGTCACACTCCTGGATTAATGCCTTTGACACGCATCGCTCGTTGATTAATGAGTTCGACACGCATCACACTCCCGAATTAATGAGTTGGACACGCATCACACTCCCGGATTAATGACTTCGACACACGTCACGCTCCCAGATTAATGAGTTCGACATGCGTCACACTCCCGGATTAATGAGTTGGACACGCTTCACACTCCCGGATTAATGAGTTCGACACGCATCACACCTTTGCGCTAATAAATGTGACACACATCGCGCTCCCAGATTAATGTTTTTGACACGCGTCACATTCCCAGATTAATGAGTTTGACATGCGTCACATTCCCAGACTGATGCGTTCGACACGTGTCACACTCCCGGATTAATGGATTTGGCATGTGTCACACTTCCGCATTAATGAGTTTGACACGCGACACACTCCCGGATTAATGGGTTCGAAAAGCGTCACACTCCCGGATTGATGCGTTCGTCACGTGTCACAATCCCGGATTAATGAGTTCGACACGTGTCACACTCCCGGAATAATGAGATCCACACGCGTTACATTCCGGGATTAATGAGTTCGACATGCGTCACATTCCCGGATTAATGAGCTCAACACATGTCACACTCCCGGAATAAAGCGTTCGACACGCCTCTCACTCCTGGATTAATGAGTTCGACATGCGTCACATTCCAGGATTAATGCGTTCGACACGTGTCACACTCCCGGATTAATGAGTTTGACATGTCTCACAATTCCGGATTAATGCGTTTGACAAGTGTCACACTCCCTAATGAGTTCGACATGCGTCACACTCCCAGATTAATCAATTCGACACGTGTCACACTCCCGGATTAATGGGTTTGACACGCGTCACACTCGCGGATTAATGAGTTCGACACGCGTCACATTCCAGGATTAATGCGTTCGACACGTGTCACACTCCCAGATTAATGATTTCGACACGCGTCACACTCCCAGATTAATGAGTTCGACACACGTGATATGCCCGGATTAATGCGTTTGACACGCGTCATATACCCGGATTAATGTCTTCGACACACTTCACACTCTCGGATTAATGAGTTTGACACGCGTTACATTCCGGGATTAATGAGTTTGACACGCGTCAAACTCCAGGATTAATGCGTTCGACACGTGTCACACTCCCAGATTAATGAGTTTGACACACGTGATATGCCCGGATTAATGCGTTCGACACGTGTCATATACCCAGATTAATGTCTTCAACACGCGTCACACTCCTGGATTAATGCGTTTGACACGTGAAAAACACCCGGATTAATAAGTTTGACACACGTTACATTCCGGGATTAATGAGTTTGACACGCGTCACACTCCAGGATTAATGATTTCGACACATGCCACTCTGCTGGATTAATGAGTTCGACGCGCGTCACATTCCAGGATTAATGAGTTCAACTTGCGTCATATACCCTGATTAATGTGTTCGACACGCGTCATATACCCGGATTAATGTGTTCGACATGCATCACACTCCCGGATTAATGAGTTCGACACGTGCAAAACTCCCGGATTAATGTGTTTGACACATGTCAAACTCCCGGATTAATGTGTTCAACACGCATCACATTCCCGGATTAATGAGTTTGACACGTGCAAAACTTCGGGATTAATGAGTACGACACGCGTCTCACTCTCGGATTAATATTTTCAAATGTGTCACACTCCCGAATTAATGAGTTCGACACGCGTCACACTCCCGGATTAATGAGTTTGACACGCATTACATTCCGAGATTAATGAGTTTGACACGCGTCACACTCCAGGATTAATGAGTTCGACACGCGTCACATTCCAGGATTAATGAGTTCAACTC
>NW_025189078.1:0-3200 GCF_004010195.1 Chiloscyllium plagiosum | reverse complement strand
ACTAGGAAGACTACCTCTTCCCTACACGGTCCCATCTTCAAGTTTATCAATGGTTCCCGGTGGGTCCCCGGGGGCAGGAACCCCTGAAACCCTTCTTCTGTATCAAACTTCATCAGCTCAATTTCCCTTTCTTCCCTGTGTAGGGAAGAAAACTCCCGCTAAAAATATCCTATCATTCTGCAATAATATCATCCTGCCTGTGGAGACTTGCGTCTCTACCCTTGTCGACCGAACCCGCTATCAAATGCCCCCCTTGTCCTCTCCCTCTTCCTCTCTGTCCAACATGCTGCCACCCGCCGCTCCAGTTGCTCACTATTGGTTCTATTCTTTTGTTAACTACTTCATCAACCATAGCTACCATTACTTTTGCCTTCTGTTTTTGTTTTTCATCCTCTCTCTTTCCAAACACTTTTTGTGTGTCTCTTAACAATTGATCCAATGGTTTTTCGCTCACCCGCCGCTCCAGTTGCTCACTATTGGTTCTATTCTTTTGTTAACTACTTCATCAACCATAGCTACCATTACTTTTGCCTTCTGTTTTTGGTTTTAATCCTCTCTCTTTCCAAACACTTTGTGTGTGTCTCTTAACAATTGATCCAATGGTTTTTCGCTCCACCCTTCTATCTTCAGTATCTTTCTCTTTGTCAGGCCATGCCTTTTTCACAAAATATACTTTCAAAAGACCCTGTGCCACTGGGTCCTCAGGGTTCATTCCAGAGTATTTCCGCATTGAGTCTCTTTATCTTTATAAGAAAGCTGAGGGAGTCTCAGCTTTCTCCTATCTAACTTCAAAGGCTTTAGTCAAATTCTGCGACTTGGAACTGCGTCTCTTATTCCTTTTTGAAACAGGTCTTGTAATTCTCTAATTTCTTCTCTATGCTCCGGGTTTTGATTTTCCCACTGGGGCTCTCTGAGGGAAACTTCTTCTCTCTCTGTCCAGCATCCCCATCCCCAATGGGATGCTCCCTGTTCCATATTTCAATGGCTGCTCCTCGTATAAGCCCCCTTTCTTCCCCAGTAAATAATCTTTTCAAAATAGACTTTAACTCAATCCACGTATACAGACTGGGCCCTAAAAAATGATCAATTTGTGCAGACTACCCTACCGGATCCTCACCCAGGACCTTCATCTCCTTTCTGAAATGTTTTGATCTTCCCACTGGTGAGGGGGGCACTTACAAACCCAATCTCTGTCCCCTACTGGTACCTCCCATAGGCGATAAGTCTTAACGTTCTTCCCTTTTTTGTTTTTGTTTCCACCCTTAGATTTTGGTTTAGATACTCCGGAGGCCTCCTCTACATCTACTTTATCTTCCCTTTATTTTGTTAAGGACTGAGGGTCGGGAACAACAACATCGCCGTCCACCGCCCCTTCGTCCTTCTCTTGTGGGTCATCCGTTCCCTGTCCCTGTCTGTCTGTCTCTCCTCCTCTACGATTTTCACATAATCTAATTTTATGGTACGGCGCGGGTTGGGGGTAGCAGCCAAGAGGATCCGAGGGACAGGGTGGGGCAGAGGGAGAATCTCTTGTCTTTACCATCATCATTCTCAAACTGTCGTTCCAACAGGACTCATGGTCCGCCTCTGCTTGACTAAAAGGTTGTTTCTCATTCATATACAAATCTAAATACTGACATACCCATCCTCGTCCGAACCATACTTTGACCAGAAGACAGCCGGACGAAGGATTGGTTCTTTGGTCCATAGTTAACAACAATATTTAATCATTTTCTTTGTATGTTTTCCCCTTGTACTAGTGTAACTTGTCCATTCCCGCAACATCCTTCCCAATGGCACTGTCTGATTCAGATGTCTCTCTTGTGGGATTCGTACCAGTCGGCCAAAGCAGCGCACCAAACCGGGACACGAGACCGCTCGCCAAATGGGAACGGGACACGTCTTCCCAGTGTCCAGGGCCAGCCACTCCCCCTGGTGATGGAAGAATATCCCGGACGGTCTACATTTGTGAGAAACGAAGCTCACTCACTTCAATAATGTCAGTCCGAGACAAGATCTCAAGGAATCAGTATGTTTATTATCCGCTTGCAAGCGTGGTGCCTGAAATAGACACCCAGAGTTTAGCAAGTACGTATCCTATATAGGATTCACTACTCCAAACCTGGAGCCCATTGCTTATCTCTTGCCTTATCCGGCCTTGTGCATAAGAAATTACAAGTTTTACTTGGCCATTTCACCACATCCTGCTGTGGTCCATTGTGAGGTATATCCTCCTTCACTACTATCGATTTCCACCACTTGTGACATTTCCTCCCTTTCCCCAACCATACTGATCCTTATGGCCTTTTAATTGTTTTTGCTTGATTTTGCAGAAGTGCGAGACAGATGCTTATAACTACTGCTTATACAAACATATCTGGCTTAATCTGCATCCTCACAGCACCTCATCTATTTGTCTGTAACATCTACCATTGTCTACAGGCACGTTTCATTCTTGTATGCACATTTTAGCTATTGCTAAAACAATTATATATTTCCTTCACATAGTTTCATTCTTGTTGACTCAGCTCTTAATTGAAACAATTATACATTGTTGAGTTAATTTACCTTGCATAAGTAATTATGATAGCAGAAGTAACACTACTTTACCTATATCTTACACGGAGAAACTAAAGCAAGGCTGGAGATATTACAGCGAAAGGAAAGCAAAATTGGAGATGTTGCAAAGATAAGAAAGCAAGGCTGGAAATTTTACAAAAGTAGGATAGAAAGGCGGGAAATGTTTTAATGAGAGGAACGCAAAGCCGGAGATGTTATAGAAATAGTAAAGCAACGCTGGCCTTGTTACAGAGTCAGAAAAGCAAGGCTGGACAGGCTCCAGAGATGTTATGGTGATAGAAATTCAATGCTGGAGATGTTAAGGAGATAGCGATGCACGGCTGGAGATGTTACAGAGAAATGAAAGCAAGACTGTAGATGTTACAGAGATAGGAAAGCAAGGCTGGAGTGGTTACAAAGAGTGGAATGCATGGGCTGGCGATGTTGCAGAGACAGGAGAGCAATGCTGGGCAGGCTCGAGGGAAACAAAAACACCGCTGAAGATGTCATAGAGATAGGAAAGCAGTGTTAGAGATGTTACAGAGATTGGAAAGCAAGGCTGGAGAAGTTACAGAGATTGGAAAGGAGGCTGTATATGTTAAAGAAATTAAAAAAAAAACGGCTGGAGATGTTACAGAGAGAGG
>NW_025189077.1:1793-3200 GCF_004010195.1 Chiloscyllium plagiosum | reverse complement strand
AGATCTGATGGGTGACCCACCTTTGATTTTCGAATCAAAATCCATAGTTCTTGTGCAATGGTTGGTCTGTGCGAGGGTTGGTCTGTGCGATAGTTGGTCTGTGCGATGATTGGTCTGTGTGATGGTTGGTCTGTGTGATGGTTGGTCTGTGTGATGGTTGGTTTGTGTGATGGTTGGTCTGTATGATGGTTGGTTTGTGCAATGGTTGATCTGTGCAATGGTCTGTGTAATGATTGGTCTATGTGTGGTTGGTTTGTATGATGGTTGGTTTGTGTGATGGTTGGTTTTTGCGATGGTTGGTTTTTGCGATGGTTGGTTTTTGCGATGGTTGGTCTGTGTGATGGTTGATCTGTGTGATGGTTGATCTGTGCGATGGTTGGTCTGTATGATGGTTGGTTTGTGCAATGGTTGGTCTGTGCGATGGTTGGTCTGTGTGATGGTTGGTCTGTGCGATGGTTGGTCTGTGCGATGGTTGGTCTGTGCGATGGTTGGTTTGAGTGACGGTTGGTCTGTGCGATGGTTGGTCTTTTCGATGGTTGGTCTGTATAATGGTTGGTCTGTGTGATGGTTGGTCTGTGTGATGGTTGTTTTGTTCGATGGTTGGTCTGTCCGATGGTTGGTCTGTAAGATGGTTAGTCTGTGCGATGATTGGTCTGTGTGATGGTTGGTCTGTGTGATGGTTGGTCTGTGTGATGCTTGATCTGTGCAATGGTTGGTCTGTACGATGGTTGGTCTGTGCGATGGTTGGTCTGTGTGATGGTTGGCCTGTGTGATGGTTGGTCTGTGCGATGGTTGGTCTGTGTGATGGTTGGTCTATGCGATGGTTTGTCTGTGCGATGGTTGGTCTGTGCGATGGTTGGTCTGTGTGATGGTTGGCCTGTGTGATGGTTGGTCTGTGTGATGGTTGGTCTGTTCGATGGTTGGTCTGTGCGATGGTTGGTCTGTGTGATTGTTGGTCTGTATGTTGGTTGGTTTGTGCAATGGTTGGTCTGTGCAATGGTCTGTGTAATGATTGGTCTATGTATGATTGGTTTGTATGATGGTTGGTTTGTGTGATGGTTGGTTTTTGCGATGGTTGGTCTGTGTGATGGTTGGCCTGTGTGATGGTTGGTCTGTGTGATGGTTGGTCTGTTCGATGGTTGGCCTGTGTGATGGTTGGTCTGTGTGATGGTTGGTCTGTTCGATGGTTGGTCTGTCCGATGGTTGGTCTGTGTGATGGTTGGTATGTGCGATGGTTGGTCTTTGTGATGGTTGGTCTGTACGATGGTTGGTTTGTTCAATGTTTGTCTGTTCGATGGTTGGTCTGTGTGATGGTTGGTCTGTGCGATGGTTGGTCTGTGCGATGGTTGGTCTGTGTGATGGTTGGTCTGTGTGATGGTTGGTCTGTGTGATGGTTGGTCTATGCGA
>NW_025189077.1:0-1720 GCF_004010195.1 Chiloscyllium plagiosum | reverse complement strand
GAGGGTTGCTCTGTGTGATGGTTGGTCTGTGTGATGGTTGGTCTGTGCGATGGTTGGTCTGTGCGATGGTTAGTCTATGCGATGGTTGCTCTGTGCGAGGGTTGCTCTGTGTGATGGTTGGTCTGTGTGATGGTTGGTCTGTGTCCTTAGTTTTTTAAAGAGGGGTCGTAATCGCTCCCGGTGCCAATTAGACGGTTAAGTACAGAGATTAAACAGCATTGAGAGGCCTCTTTGTTTATATGCAAATAGATGAGACTTCAGTCCAAAGTGGTCATGGTTTAGAAGTGTAGTAGATATCCTAAACTAATCTCGTCCCATTTGCCAACATTTGGCCCATTTCCCTTGTCACAAAGTTGGTTCCTTTTTTCTAAAAGCTGTTCCTTTTCTCAAGGCAACTATGTCCTTGGTTTTTTAAAGAGGGGCCGTAAACGCTCCCAGTGCTGATTAGACTGGTTTGCTACAGATATTAAACGGTGTTGAGAGGTCTTTTTGTTTATATACAAACAGGTGAGACTTCAGGCCAAAGTGGTCATGTATCAGAAGTGACCTGTATAATGGAAGGGGAGTGGTCAGCTCTCTAACTGAGCAGAGTCAAGAGTGTGGTGCTGGAAAAGCACAGCAGGTCCTCAGACAGCATCTGAGGAGCAGGAAAATTGATGTTTCAGGCAATATCCGTTCATCAGGAATGGGCTTCCTCTAGCTGAGCAGTTGAGTTCGGTCCAAAACCAATTGGGAGTTCAGCAGGGGACTGTGTGTGAACCTGCTCTCTCTTTTTCTGCCCTTTAAACTTCAACCTGCAGCATCTGTTCCTTTTTTTAAATTGTGTTTCAAAAGGTGTTTGCTTATTGCGACTGTTGTATAAATTCGGAACAGCATAATTTAGTCTAGTTTGGATAGACTGAGTTCTGTAGGTTTCCTTTATTCCGTTCTTTGTGTTTCATACTGTATTCTTGTGAATAATGTTTTGTCTGTTTTCAAACCTGGTAGACGAAAGTGAGGACTGCTGGAGATCAGAGTCTAGATTAGAGTGGGTCTGGAAAAACTCTGGAGGCCAGGCAGCATCCAAGAGCAGGAAAATTGATGTTACAGGCAAAAGCCCTTCATCAGGAATACAACCTGGTAGTCAACCTAGCTACCTCGCTCCATGTACTTTTCACTGTACACTTACTGAATCACAAGGTTATGGTCTGGGCTGCCTGCCAAGTGGTTTGGCTTTGTCCTGTAAACCCTTCCTATTCATATACCCATCCCGATGCCTTTTAAATTGTACCAGCCTCCACCACTTCCTTTGGCAGCTCATTCCACACATGTGTGAAAAAGTTGCTCCTCAGGTCCCTTTTAAATCTTCCTCCTCTCACCTTAAACCTATGGCCTCTGTTTTTGACTCCCCCATTCCAGTAAAAGACCATGGCTATTCACCTACCTCTGCCCCTCATGATTTTATAAACCTCTATAAGGTCATCCCTCAGCCGCTGACACTCCAGGGAAAACAGCCCCAGCCGAGTCAGCCTCTCCTTATAGCTCAACCCTCCAACCCTGGCAACATCCTTGTAAATCTTTTCTGAACCCGTTCAAGTTTCATACCATCCTTCTGTCGCAGGGAGACCACAATTGCATGCAACATTTCTGTCCTACCTTTCCTGGACGTAACCCATCTACCTGACTGTATCTGTGATTTTTTTCTCCTTTCCTACAACTGCTATCCATCACACCCCCTAGC
>NW_025189076.1:0-3200 GCF_004010195.1 Chiloscyllium plagiosum | reverse complement strand
GATGGTGTTTCAGACACTGGGCTGTGTTTATGGAATCAGACAGTGTTTCAGACACTATGTTGTGTTTATTGGATCACACAGTGTTTCAGACACTGTGCCGTGTTTTTGGGATCAGACGGTGATTCAGACACTGTGCTGCGTTTCTGGGATTCGACGGTGTTTCAGACACTGAGATGTGTTTCTGGGAGTAGACGGTGTTTCAGACACTGGGCTGTGTTTATGGGATCAGATGGTGTTTCAGAACTGGGCTGTGTTTCTGGGTTCAGACAGTGTTTCAGATACTGGGCTGTGTTTATGGGAACAGACTGTTTTTCACTCACTGTGCTGTGTATGTGGGATCAGACGGTGTTTCAGACACTGGGGTATGTTTCTGGGATCAGATGGTGTTTCAGACACTGGGCTGTTTTTCTGGGATCAGACGGTGTTTCAGACACTGGGCTGTGTTCGTGGGATCAGATGGTGTTTCGGACAATTTGCTGTTTTTATGGGATCAGACACTGTTTTAGACACTGGGCTGTGTTTATGGGATCAGACAGTGTTTCAGTCACTGGGCTGTGTTTTTGGGTGAGAATGTGTTTCAGAAACTGGGCTGTGTTTATGGGATCAGACGGTGTTTCAGATACTGAGCTGTGTTTGTGGGATCAGATGGTGTTTCACACACTGGGCTGTGTTTATGGGATCAGACGCTGTTTTAGAAACTGGGCTGTGTTTATGGGATCAGATGGTGTTTCAGACACCGGGCTGTTTTTCTGGGATTAGACAGTGTTTCAGACACTGGGCTGTGTTTAGGTCATCACAAGTTGTTTCAGAAACTGGGCTTTGTTTCTGGGATCAGACGGTTTTTCAGACACTTGGCTGTGTTTGTGGGATCATACGGTGATCAGACACTGGGCTGTGTTTGTGGGATCAGATGGTATTTCAGAAACTGGGCAGTGTTTATGGAATCAGACAATGTTTCAGACACTGTGTTGTGTTTATTGGATTACACAGTGTTTCAGACACTGTGCTGTGTTTTTGGGATAAGACGGTGAATCAGACACTGGGCTGTGTTTATGGGATCAGCCGCTGTTTTAGACACTGAGCTGTGTTTATGGAATCAGACAGTGTTACAGACACTGGGCTATGTTTTCGGGATGAGATGGTATTTCAGACACTGGGCTGTGTTTATGGGATCAAACGGTGTTTCAGACACTGTGCTGTGCTTATGGGATCAGACGGTGTTTCAGACACTGGGCTGTGTCTGGGATCAGATGGTGTTTCAGACACTGGGCTGTGTTTCTGGGGTCAGATGGTGTTTCTGACACTTGGCTGTGTTTAGGTCATCAGACAGTGGTTCCGACACTGGGCTGTGTTTATGGGTTCAGTCGGTGTTTCAGATACTGGGCTGTGTTTATGGGATCAGTCAGTGTTTCAGACACTGGGCTGTGTTTATGGGATCAGATGGTGTTTCAGACACTGGCCTGCGTTTCTGGTGTCAATGATTTTCCAGACACTGGGCTGTGTTTATGGGATCAAATGGTGTTTCAGACACTGGGCTATGTTTCTGGGATTAGACGGTGTTGCAGACACTGGGCTGTGTTTATGGGATCAGATGGTGTTTCAGAACTGGGCTGTTTTTCTGGAATCAGATGGTATTTCAGACACTGGGCTGTGTATATGGGATCAGATGGTGTTTCAGACATAGGCTATGTTTCTGGGACCAGACGGTGTTTCAGACATTGGGCTGTGTTTGTGGTATCAGACGGTGATTCAGACATTGGTCTGTGTTTATGGGATCAGATGGTGTTTCAGTCACTGGACTGTGTTTATGGGATCAGACGGTGTTTCAGACACTGGGCTGTGTTTATGGGATCAGACGGTGTTTCAGACACTGGGTTATGTTTATGGGATCAGTCAGTGTTTCAGACACTGGGCTGTGTGTTTACGGGATCAGACGGTGCTTCAGACACTGGGCTCTGTTTATGGGATCATATGGTGTTTCAGACACTGGGCTGTGTTTATGGGATCACACGGTGTTTCCGACACTGGGCTGTGTTTCTGGAATCAGACGGTGTTTCAGACACTGGGCTGTGTTTGTGGGATTACGGTGATTAGCCACTGGGCTGTGTTTTTGGGATCAGATGGTATTTCAGAAACTGGGCTGTGTTTATGGGATCAGACAGTGTTTCCGACACTGAACTGTGTTTCTGGGATCGAACAGTGTTTCAGACACTGTGCTGTGATTATGGGATCAGACGGTGTTTCAGACACTGGACTGTGTTTATGGGATCATATGGTGTTTCAGACACTGTGCTGGTTTTCTGGGATCAGATGGTGTTTCTGACACTGGGCTGTGTTTAGGTCATCAGACGGTGTTTCAGACACTGGGCTGTGTTTATGGGATCAGTCGGTGTTTCAGACACTGGGCTGTGTTGATGGGATCAGATGGTGTTTCAGACACTGGGCTGTGTTTAGGTCATCAGACAGTGTTTCAGACACGCTGCTGTGTTTGTGGGATCCGACCGTGTTGCAGAAACAGGGCTGTGTTTATGGGATTAGACAGTATTTCAGACATTGGGCTGTGTTTGTGGGATCATTCGGTGTTTCAGACACTGGGCTGTGTTTCTGGGATCAGACGGTGTTTCACACATTGGGCTGTGTGTTGGATCAGACGGTGCTTCAGACACTGGGCTGTGTTTATGGGATCAGACGGTGTTTCAGACACTGGGCTGTGTTTGTGGGATTACGGAGATTAGCCACTGGGCTGTGTTTGTTGGATCAGATGGTATTTCAGAAACTGGGCTGTGTTTATGGGATCAGACGGTGTTTCAGACACTGAGCTGTGTTTCTGGGATCAGACTGTGTTTCAGACACTGGGCTGTGTTTCTGGGATTAGACGGTTTTTCAGACACTGGGCTGTCTTTATGAGATCAGACAGTGTTTCAGACACTGGGCAGTGTTTATGGGATCAGACAGTGTTTCAGGCACTGGGCTGTGTTTATGGGATCAGATGGTGTTTCAGACACTGGGCTGTGTTTCTGGGATTAGACAGTGTTTCAGACACCTGGCTGTGTTTAGGTCATCAGACGTTGTTTCAGAAACTGGGCTGTGTTTATGGGATCAGACAGTTTTTCAGACACTAGGCTGTGTTTATGAGGTCAGACTGTGTTTCAGACACTGGGCAGTGTTTATGGGATCAGACAGTGTTTCAGGCACTGGGC
>NW_025189075.1:0-3199 GCF_004010195.1 Chiloscyllium plagiosum | reverse complement strand
ATATATCGCAGTGATAGTGTGGGATATATCGCATTGACAGTGTGGTGTATTGCAGTGACAGTGTGGGGTATATCGCAGTGTCAGTGTGGGGTATATCGCAGTGACAGTGTGGGGTATATTGCAGTGACAGTGTAGCGTATATCGCAGTTCGCAGTGACAGTGTGGGATATATCGCAGTGTCAGTGTGGGGTATATCGCAGTGACAGTGTGGGTTATATCACAGTGACAGTGTGGGGTATATCGCAGTGTCAGTGTGGGGTATATCGCAGTGACAGTGTGGGGTATATTGCAGTGACAGTGTAGCGTATATCGCAGTGACAGTGTGGGGTGTATTGCAGTGACAGTGTGGGGCGTATTGCAGTGTCAGTGTGGGGTGTATCGCAGTGTCAGCGTGGGGTGTATCACAGTGTCAGTGTGGGGTATATCGCAGTGACCGTGTGGGGTATATCACAGTGACAGAGTGGGGTATATTGCAGTGACTGTGTAGCGTATATCGCAGTGACTGTGTGGGGTATATCTCAGTGGCAGTGTGGGGTGTATTGCAGTGACCGTGTGGGGTATATCGCAGTGACAGTGCGGGGTGTATCACAGTGATTGTGTGGTGTATTGCAGTGACTGTGTGCGGTATATCTCAGTGGCAGTCTGGGGTATATCGCAGTGACAGTGTGGGATATATCGCAGTGACAGTGTGGGATATATCACAGTGACATTGTGGAGTATATCGCAGTGACAGTGTTGGGTATATCGCAGTGACAGTGTGGGGTATATTGCAGTGACAGTGTTGGGTATATCGCAGTGACATTGTGGGGTATATCACCGTGACTGTGTGGTGTATTGCAATGACTGTGTGCGGTATATCTCAGTGGCAGTCTGGGGTATATCGCAGTGTCAGTGTGGGATGTATCGCAGTGACCGTGTGGGGTATATCACAGTGACTGTGCGATGTATTGCATTGACTGTGTGGGGTATATCGCAGTGACAGTGTGGGGTATATTGCAGTGACAGTGTAGAGTATATCACAGTGACTGTGTGGGGTATATCTCAGTGGCAGTGTGGGGTATATCGCAGTGACAGTGTGGGGTATATTGCAGTGACAGTGTAGAGTATATCGCAGTGACTGTGTGGGGTATATCTCAGTGGCAGTGTGGGGTGTATTGCAGTGACAGTGTGGGGTATATCGCAGTGACAGTGCGGGGTGTATCACAGTGACTGTGCGGTGTATTGCAGTGACTGTGTGGGGTATATCGCAAGGACAGTGTGGGATATATCGCAGTGACAGTGTGGGGTATATTGCAGTGACAGTGTAGAGTATATCACAGTGACTGTGTGGGGTATATCTCAGTGGCAGTGTGGGGTGTATTGCAGTGACAGTGTGGGATATATCGCAAGGACAGTGTGGGGTATATCACAGTGACTGTGTGGGGTATATCACAGTGACTGTGTGGGGTATATCGCAGTGACAGTGTGGGGTGTATTGCAGTGTCAGTGTGGTGTATTGCAGTGACTGTGTGGGGTATATCGCAGTGACAGTGTGGGGTATATCACAGTGACAGTGTGGGGTATATCACAGTGACAGTGTGGGGTATATCACAGTGACAGTGTGGGGTATATCACAGTGACAGTGTGGGGTATATCACAGTGACAGTGTGGGGTATATCACAGTGACAGTGTGGGGTATATCACAGTGACAGTGTGGGGTATATCGCAGTGACAGTGTGGGGTATATCACAGTGACAGTGTGGGGTATATCACAGTGACTGTGTGGGGTATATCGCAGTGTCAGTGTGGGTTATATCGCAGTGTCAGTGTGGGTTATATCGCAGTGTCAGTGTGGGGTATATCGCAGTGACAGTGTGGGGTATATCACAGTGTTAGTGTGGGGCATTTTGCAGTGACAGTGTAGCGTATATCACAGTGTCAGTGTGGGGTATATCACAGTGACAGTGTGGGGTATATCACAGTGACTGTGTGGGGTATATCTCAGTGTCAGCGTGGGGTATATCATAGTGACAGTGTTGGGTATATCGCAGTGTCAGTGTGGGGTATATTGCAGTGTCAGTGTGGGGTATATTGCATTGTTAGTGTGGGGAGTTTTGCAGTGTCAGTGTGGGGTATATTGCAGTGTCAGTGTGGGGTATATTGCAGCATCAGTGTGGGGTATATTCCAGTGTCAGTGTGGAGTATATCGCAGTGTCAGTGTGGGGTATATCGCAGTGACAGTGTGGGATATATCGCAGTGACATTGTGGGGTATATCGCAGTGACTGTGTGGTGTATTGCAGTGACTGTGTGCAGTATATCTCAGTGGCAGTCTGGGGTATATCTCAGTGTCAGTGTGGGATATATCGCAGTGCCCGTGTGGGGTATATCGCAGTGACAGTGTGGGGTATATCGCAGTGACAGTGTGGGGTATATCACAGTGACTGTGTGGGGTGTATTGCAGTGACAGTGTGGGGTATATTGCAGTGTCATTGTGGGGTATATTGCAGTATCAGTGTGGGGTATATTAAAGTGTCAGTGTGGAGATAATCGCAGTGTCAGTGTGGGGTATATCGCAGTGACAGTGTGGGATATATCGCAGTGACAGTGTGGGGTATATCGCAGTGACAGTGTGGGGTATATCGCAGTGACAGTGTGGGGTATATCACAGTGACTGTGTGGGGTGTATTGCAGTGACAGTGTGGGGTATATTGCAGTGTCAGTGTGGGGTATATTGCAGTATCAGTGTGGGGTATATTAAAGTGTCAGTGTGGAGATAATCGCAGTGTCAGTGTGGGGTATATCGCAGTGACAGTGTTGGGTGTATTGCAGTGTCAGTGTGGGGAATATCGCAGTGATAGTGTGGGGTGTATCCCAGTGACAGTGTGGGGTATATCGCAGTGACATTGTGGAGTATATCGCAGTGACTGTGTGGGGTGTATCGCAGTGACATTGTGGGGTATATCGCAGTGACTGTGTGGTGTATTGCAGTGACAGTGTGTGGTATATCACAGTGTCAGTGTGGGGTATATCGCAGTGACAGTGTTGGGTGTATTGCAGTGTCAGTGTGGGGTATATCGCAGTGACAGTGTTGGGTGTATTGCAGTGTCAGTGTGGGGAATATCGCAGTGATAGTGTGGGGTGTGTCCCAGTGACAGTGTGGGGTATATCGCAGTGACAGTGTGGGATATATCACAGTGACAGTGTGGGGTATATCGCAG
>NW_025189074.1:2579-3199 GCF_004010195.1 Chiloscyllium plagiosum | reverse complement strand
GTTGGGGGACACAGAGGGCATGTAGGTGGGGATGATGGGCATGTTTGTGGAGGACACAAATATTGACACAGTGCTCAGTGAGAAATAAAGCCTGTGGTGACTGATAGGTGCAGTCAGTATGTTTGAGAGAGAGAGAGAGAGAGAGTATGTGTTGGGGGACACAGAGGGCATGTAGGTGGGGATAATGGGCATGTTTGTGGAGGACACAAATATTGACACAGTGCTCAGTGAGAAATAAAACCTGTGGTGACTGATAGGTGCAGGCAGAGTTTTGAGACTACTTGTAGCTCAGGTAGAGTTTCTGGATGCAGGTTTGCTCGCTGAGCTGGGAGGTTCATGTCCTCATGTTTCGTCCCCGTACCAGGTAACATCTTCAGTGGGCCCCAGGCGTAGCAGTGTGCACGATTCCTGATTTTTATTTATATGTTTAGCTTTCCGGGGTTGGTGATGACGAGGCTATCGAATTAGACACCATCTACCACCCCTCTGAGAAAAAGAACAGGAAATTACATCACCACAGGAATTGACATCACCACAGGAAATAACATCTCCTACCCAAAGAAACCCAAACATATAAATAGAAAGCATCACTGAAAAGTATATCAAAAGATGTTCAGATA
>NW_025189074.1:0-1048 GCF_004010195.1 Chiloscyllium plagiosum | reverse complement strand
TCCGGGTCTCAGGCGCTGTGAGGCAGCATGGCTAACCACTGTGCCACCGTGCCGCCCATATGCCTTCAAACCCTTCCTATTCATATACCCATCCAAATGCCTCTTAAATGTTGCAATTGTACCAGCCTCCACCACTTCGTCTGGCAGCTCAATCCATACACGTATCACCCTAAACCTATTCCCTCTACTTCTGGACTCCCGGCACAAGGGAAAAGGCTTTGCCTATTTATCCTATCCTTGTCCTTCATAATTTTTTAAACCTCTATAAGGTCTCTGATACTCCAGGGAAAACAGTCCCAGCCTGTTCAGCCTCTCACTATAGCTCAAATCCTCCAACCCTAGCAACATCCTTTTCTGAACCCTTTTAAATTCTGCAACATCTTTCTAATAGGAAGTACACCAGAATTACACGCAATGTTCCAACAGTGGCCTAACCTGAATAATTTGAACACAGCCGTGACACATCTCCCTTTGGGATCCCATTGGTCACATCCTGCCATGTCGGGTAATAATCCCAGAAGAAACAGGAACAGGTGGTGTCCATTCGGCCCCTCGAGCCTGCTGCAGCATTCAATTGGATCACGGCGGATCCGACATCCTTCACGTCCACTTTACTGACCTTTCCCCAAAACCCTTGATTTTCCGAATGATCAAGAATCGATCTATGTCAGGGGTGGGGGTGTGGTTGGCAGGGAGGGTGGCAGAGGTGATAAAATTGATCGCCTCCTTCTGAAAATGGAGCCATGATGTGACTCCACTTCACCTGATGAATTGACAGGGCTCTAAAAGTTTATGATTTTAAGTAAACCTGTTGGACTATAAGCCCGTGTCATGTGAGTAGAAAAGAATACTACAGTAATTAGAGCAGATATTTCAGAGAGATTAATGAACACATACGGGTTAAAATTAGAAAAACGTAAGGGATGATCACCTTCATCCGATTGTACTATAGCCTCCCCCCGCCCCCAATAGTCAGAAGGAAGTTGAAAAGTACATCTGTCGAGATTTCAATATGTGTAAGAATAATTAGGTTGTAAAAGGAAGGGAT
>NW_025189073.1:0-3199 GCF_004010195.1 Chiloscyllium plagiosum | reverse complement strand
AAAGTGCTCCCTCAATACTTCAGAAAGTGTTCCCTCACTACCTCAGATAGTTCTCCTTCAGTACCTCACATAGTAGTCGCTCAGAACCTCAGATAGTGCTTCCTCACTCCCTCTGAATGTTCTCCCTCAGTACCTCAGATAGTTCTCCATCAGTACCTCAGAAAGTGCTCCCTCAGTACCTCAGATAGTGCTCCATCAATGACTCAGATAGTGCTCCCTCAATACCGCAGATAGTGCTACTTCAGTACCTCAGATAGTTCTCCATCAGTACCTCAGAAAGTGCTTCCTCAATACCTCTGAAAGTGCTTTCTCAATACCTCAGATAGTGCTCCCACAGTACCTCAGATAGTACTTCCTCCGTACGTCAGAAAGTGCTCCCTCAATACCTCAGAAAGTGCTTCCTCAATACCTCAGAAAGTAATCCCTCAGTACCTCAGATATTCCTCCCTCAGTACCTCAGATAGTGCTCCCTCAATACCTCAGAAAGTGCTCACTCAGTACCTCAGATAGTTCTCTCTCAGTTCCTCAGATAGTACTCCCTCTGTACCTCAGAAAGTGCTCCCTCAGTACCTAAGATAGTTCTCCCTCAGTACCTCAGAAAGTGCTCCCTCAATACTTCAGAAAAATGGTCCCTCAGTACCTCAGATAGTTCTCCCTCAGTACCTCAGATAGTGCTTCCTCAGTACGTCAGAAAGTGTCCCTCAATCCCTCAGAAAGTTCTCCCTCAGTACCTCAGATAGTTCTCCCTCAGTACCTCAGAAAGTGCTCCCTCAATACTTCAGAAAGTGTGCCCTCACTACCTCAGATAGTCCTCCCTCAGAACCTCACATAGTAGTCGCTCAGAACCTCAGATAGTGCTTCCTCACTCCCTCTGAATGTTCTCCCTTACCTCAGAAAGTGCTCCCTCAGTACCTCAGATAATTCTCCCTCAGTACCTCAGAACGTGCTTCCTCAATACCTCAGAAAGTGCTCCCTCAGTACCTCAGATAATTCTCCCTCAGTACCTCAGAACGTGCTTCCTCAATACCTCAGAAAGTGCTCCCTCAGTACCTCAGATAATTCTCCCTCAGTACCTCAGAACGTGCTTCCTCAATACCTCAGAAAGTGCTCCCTCAGTACCTCAGATAATTCTCCCTCAGTACCTCAGAACGTGCTTCCTCAATACCTCAGGTAGTGCTCCCTCAATACCTCAGAAAGTGCTCACTCAGTACCTCAGAAAGTTCTCTCTCAGTTCCTCAGAAAGTACTCCCTCAGTACCTCAGAAAGTGCTCCCTTAGTACCTCAGATAGTGCTCCCTCAATGCCTCAGATAGTGCTCCCTCAATACCTCAAAAAGTGCTCCCTCAGTACCTCAGATAATTCTCCCTCAGTACCTCAGAACGTGCTTCCTCAATACCTCAGAAAGTGCTTCATCAATACCTCAGAAAGTGTTCCCTTAATACCTCAGAATGTGCTCCATTAGTGCCTCAGATAGTGCTCCCTCGATGCCTCAGATAGTGCTCCCTCAATACCTCAAAAAGTGCTCCCTCAGTACCTCAGATAATTCTCCCTCAGTACCTCAGAACGTGCTTCCTCAATACCTCAGAAAGTGCTCCCTCAGTACCTCAGATATTCGTCCCTCAGTACCTCAGGTAGTGCTCCCTCAATACCTCAGAAAGTGCTCACTCAGGACCTCAGAAATTTCTCTCTCTGTTCCTCAGATATTACTCCCTCAGTACCTCAGAAAGTGCTCCCTCAATACTTCAGAAAAGTGGTCCTTCAGTACCTCAGATAGTTCTCCCTCAATACCTCTGAAAGTGCTCCCTCAATACCTCAGATAGTGCTCTAACAATACCTCAGATAGTGCTCCCTACATACCACAGATAGTTCTCCCTCAAAAACTCAGATAGTGCTCCATCAATACTTCTGATATTGCTCCCTCAATACCTCAGATATTTCTCCCTCAATACCTCAGATCGTGCTCCATCAATACCTCAGATAGTTCTGCCTCAATACCTCTGAAAGTGCTCCCTCAGTACCTCAGATACTTCTCCCTCAGTACCAAAGATAGTTCTCCCTCAGTACCTCAGAAAGTGCTCACTCAGTACCTCAGAAAGTGCCTCCTCAACACCTCAGAAAGTGCTCCCTCAGTACCTCAGATAGTGCTCCCTCATAACCTCAGAAATTGCTCCATCAATACCTCAGAAAGTGCTTCCTCAATACCTCAGAAAGTGCTTCCTCAATACCTCAGAAAGTAATCCCCCAGTACCTCAGAAAGTGCTCCCTCAAAAGCTCAGATAGTACTCCCTCAATAACTCTGAAAGTGCTTTCTCAATACCTCAGATAGTGCTCCCACAGTACTTCAGATAGTGCTTCCTCAGTACCTCTGAAAGTGCTCCCTCAGTGCCTCAGATTGTTCTCCCTCAGTACCTCAGATAATTCTGCCTCAGTACCTCAGAAAGTGCTCCCTCAATACCGCAGATAGTGCTCCCTCAATACCTCAGAAAGTGCTTCCACAATACCTCAGAATGTGCTCCATCAGTGCCTCAGATAGTGCTCCCTCAATGCCTCAGATAGTACTCCCTCAATACCTCAGAAAGTACTTCCTCAGTACCTCAGAAAGTACTCCCTCAATACCTCACATCATGCTCCCTCAGTACCTCAGATAGTGCTCCCTCAATAACTCAGATAGTGCTTTCTCAATACCTCAGATAGAGCTCCCACAGTACCTCAGATAGTACTCCCTCAGTACCTCAGATAGTGCTTCCTCAGTACGTCAGAAAGTGCTCCCTCAATACCTCTGAAAGTGCTCCCTCAATACCTCAAAACATGTTCCCTCAGTACCTCAGATAGTGGTCTCTCAATACATCAGAAAGTTCTCCCTCAGTACCTCAGAAAGTGCTCCCTCAATACCTCTGAAATTGCTCCCTCAATACCTCAGATATTTCTCCCTCAATACCTCAGATCGTGCTCCAGCAATACCTCAGATAGTTCTGCCTCAGTACGTCAGATAATCCTCCCTCAGTACCTCAGAAAGTGCTCCCTCAATACCTCATAAAGTGCTCCCTCAGTACCTCAGATAGTTCTCCCTCAATACCTCATAATGTGCTCCGTCAGTACCTCAGATAGTTCTCCCTCAGTACCACTGATAATGCTTCCTCAATTCCTCATATCGTTCTCCCTCAATTCCGAAGAAAGTGCTCCCTCAGTACCTCAGAAAG
>NW_025189072.1:2589-3199 GCF_004010195.1 Chiloscyllium plagiosum | reverse complement strand
TGCCTCCGGAAATCTGGGAAACACATCCATTATAATCAGCAAATATTGGTTTCCACTTTTATTTTAGAAAGGGGAGCTACACAATTAATCATAACCCACATGAAAGGAATATAGGAATTGGCAACAAAGGTGCTGGTTTTAATCCTGTCTGTGACATACCTACCATTTGGCATGTATGACATGTACAACAAAAAATAACCACGTCGTTGTGCATTCCAGGCCAATAGAAATGCTTATGTACCTTAGCCTGAGTCTTCCGTAAACCTAGGTGACCTCCTGCAATTAGTTCATGTGGCAACCGTAACACTGTATGCTACCGGTAACACAATAGGCACTTCGGCCCATTTCCCTTCTGCACTAACCTATTGTGGTCTCCATTTCAATTTTAAGATTTTATCTTTAAGTTAATAACGTTCACCAATGTATTCTGATTCCTTTTCTGTGTGCGTGTGTATGTGTAAGTGCGTGTACATATCAGTTGTAAGTCCATTAGCCTTTCAGGACTAAACACCTCTGCCTGACCCTCTGTCTATTCAGGTTTGTTTCCTGCACTGAGATATCAAACAGGGTGTCAGTTAACTGAACATCAATTCCATTGTCTTTTTATTTG
>NW_025189072.1:0-1748 GCF_004010195.1 Chiloscyllium plagiosum | reverse complement strand
TCAAACTATACAGCATCAACACCGACTACAATAATTTCCAAATCTCCACTTTCCCAGCCTCATCCAAGATCCAACCGTTCAACTTAGCCCCACCCTCTTGAACTGTCTTAATTGTCCATCTTCCTTCCCACCTATCCCCTCCGACAGATCACTATCACTCCCACCTACATTTCCTATCACCTTCCCAATGACCCTCCCACCAGCCCAGCTCCTAACCTCCTATTTATCTTTCAGCCCCCTTGTCCCCCCACCACATTCCTGAAGATGGGTGTATGCGTGATATGTCGATTGTCCTGCTCTTCGCATGCTGCCTGATCTGGTGTGCTTTTCCAGTGCCCCAACTTCTCAACTTTTAGAGACTGAGCAGAACCCATATCTTACAAAATTTTTTCTTCTTGTCCCTCTCCCCCTGTGCTTTCTGAGTAAATTTCAACCACAGAGGCGAATTCTTTATAGAGATCAGGCACTGCCTCCATACACAGCCCCTGCCTAGGTTGTGCATTCTCCTGCAGCTCCTCGGCTCCACTTGGGGTCTCATTTTCTAGTTTGACTCATGTCACTGGTTTAACCTCTTTCACACACCTTTTATAAGTATGTAAGTTAACTCGCTGAGCTGGAATGTTTGCTTTCAGATGTTTCGTTACCATGACTAGGTAACACAATCAGTAAGAGTCTCCGGTGATACACTGGTGGTATGTCCCGGCTCTCTATTTTTAGGTTTTGGTTTCTTAAGCTGGGTGATGTCATGTCCAGTTCTTTTTTTCAAGGGAAGATAGATAGGATCTAAATTAATGTGTTTATTAATGTACTTCTTGTTAGAAGACCATGCCTCTCAGAATTTTTGTGCGTGTCTTTGTTTCGCCTTTCATAGGATTTGTGTATAGTCCCAGTCAAAGTGGTGTTCTTCCTTGTCTGTATGTATGGAAACTAGTGATAGTGGTTTATGTCTTTTGGTGGCCAATTGGTGTTCATGTATCCTGGTAACACGACAACAGGACAGTTTGAAATGGAGGAAAAATGATTTTATATACACTGTTTAATCAGTGTGTGTTCAGATAAGGAAGATTGTTCATATGTGTACAACACATTCTGAATGAACAACGGAGACACAGTTAACAAAAAATGATGCACATGATGTATAACATTTATAAAGCATTAAAACATTGTTTCATCCTCATCTAAGAGATATGTTCCCCTTCTCTCAACGTTCCCCCTTTTCTGGGATTCCCTATTCTTGTCTCCCATTCTTTTCAGAACGTGTTATAAATCTTGGTTTTGGTGTCCCAACTTATTTCACTTCACCCCCTTTCTACCAGGAATTAAGTATATTGGCCTGTTGGGTTCTTTCCAACGCTAATGTCTGCCATATTATTGGAGAGAAAAATTCTGGCATCAGACCCAGCATTTGAACATATTACTCTGTTGTACATGCACTGTACAAAAGACCACAACACTCAGGAATTGCCAAAACATTGAAGGACGTACATCTACTTCTTTCGATAATATCTCCACATCTACATTCTGTCTCTCGTTCTCTTTTTTTATCTAGTTAAGAAATCCCCCAATTATTCTTCGTGTCCCTCCTCTCAAAACTCCTTCTTTCAGCTTATATCTATTCGTCTCATTTCGATGTAATGTGATTATAAGTGAGTAACGTAAGTACAAAGACATGTGAGAGGAGTTGGCCAGAGTTAATTGGAAGGGAAGCAGAACAAGGAAGACCATGGAACAGCAATGGCAGGAGTTTC
>NW_025189071.1:0-3199 GCF_004010195.1 Chiloscyllium plagiosum | reverse complement strand
CAATTCTGCTCTCAATATCCCTCAGTTACACCAGACAGAAAACAACATGCACAATTGTTTTCTCAATGTCCCTCTTTACATACATATAATGCGCAGTGCAGAATTCTGCTCTCATAATTCTCAGTTGTATCACACATAAAGAACTATGCACAATTCTACTCGCGATGTCCCTCCATTACACCATACATTAAGCACAGTGTACAGCTATGTTTTTACTATTGGTTCAAAAACACTTTAAGCATACTGGATAATACTTCGTTCTGTATCCCTTTGTTAAACTACACTGCACAGTGACGTTCTCTGTATCACTTGGTTGCATCCTACTTATAGCACTGATTGTTGATAATAATGAAGTCGCGTTTTCTGTTTCCCAGGTTTCTTCAGCGATTGTATGAGTTTGGGTGCAACTTGTAAACAAATGCCCTGTGACAACAGTGAGACTACTCTCAATGGGATATGTGCCGGGAACAAGTGCTGCTGTTGGAAAGACTGAGAAAGGGAAAACCGAATGAGTAACAGAGCGAGGCATGACTGAGTTTCAACTCGTGCTGTCTGCCCATTCTGACCTTCGGGTACAGCTCAGTTATGTAGATATGATAATTTCTGACCCACCGTTTTCTGAAACAAGGGAATTAAACTCACTGCATTGATCACTGGGTATTTTCTGTCTCTGATTACTCACTGGGATCAGGATGTGCTCGCACTGACCAGGAGTTAGGGGATGTGTTTGGGGTGTCGTTGGGACAGGAATGCCAGAAAATGGAGAAAGCACACAGATACTTTGTAGCTTCTACCTAGTTAATATGCCTGTGTCATCGTGACGGGGCAAAATGCCACGTTTACCCATTGCGGAGCCTGTTCATCTCCAACTGGAAGCACAGGCTGGAGATAATCATTACGAGGTCTGGATGTGACCAGTCCTGTCAGAGATCAGTGTTTAGTCATCTATGCACTGCTGGACAGTCAGCGCCGAGACAGTCAGGACTTGCAGAGGGACAGTGCTGATGAAGCGGACTCTATCAGAGTGTCAGTGCTGAGGTAGCACAGCACTGTCAAAAGGTCTTTGCTGAGGTTTCACCGCACTGCCGGAGGGTAAGTGCTGAGGAAGTGGGCTCTATTAATGGGTCAACGCAGACGGAGACGGTTCTGTCAGACATTCAGTGTTGAGCGGTAATCTCCCTTCGAGGCTCAGTGCTGGGGAAGAAGGCTCTGTCAGATGGTCAGTGCTGCGTATTACAGCACTGTCGGAGGAGCAGTGCTGAGGACGTGGGCTCAGATAGAAAGTCAGTGGTGAGGCAGAGGGTGCTGTTGTAGGGTCAGTCCTTATACATAGTGTATTGTTGGAAGGTTAGTTCTACAGAAGCACTGTACTGTCGGAGGGTTAGTGCTCTGTCTGCACTGTCGGAGGATGAGTGCTGAGGAAGTGGGTATTGATGGAGGGACACTGTTGAGGGATCAGCCAGAATTGGTTGGTCAGCGCTGTGAGTGGTTCAGCACTGTGGTAGTGTCACACTGCTGGATGATCAACGCTGAGACTGTGGGCACTGTTGGATGTCCAGTACTGGTGGAGCCGGCAAAGTTGGAGGGTCAGCACTGATGGAGCTCCGCACTGCTGAGAGCCAGTGCTGACTGAGTGCCACACTGTCGGAGAGTCCGTGCGTAAGGAATGGAGACTGTCAGAACTTCAGTGCTGAGGGAGTGCAGCACTGACGGAGGGACAGTGCTGGGTGAGTTCCACCTATTGAGAGGATCAGTGATCAGGGTGCTTCGCACTGACGAAGTGTCAGTACTGAGGGACTGATTCAATGTTGGAGACTCAGTGTTAAGGGAGTGCCACACTGTCAGAGAAACGGTGCTGCGGGATCTCTGCACTGTCGTAGAGTCAGTGCAGAGGGAATGCCACTCTGTCAGAGGGTAAGTGCTGAAAGAGCAGGAAAATTCCAAAGGGCAGAGTGGAGGAAGCTCGCACTGTCAGAGGGTCAGGGCGGAGGGAGTGTCATGCTGTCAGAGGGTCAGTGCTGAGCGAACCAGTAATGTCAGAGTGACGCACTGTTGGAGGGTCAGAGCACAGGGAATGCTGCACTGTCGAAAAGTCAGTGCTTCCACACTTTTGGATGGTCAGTGCTGAAGCGAATATCCCACAGTCGTAGGTACAGTGCTAAAGAAGCGCCGCTATGTCAGATGTTCAGTGTTGTGGGAGTGCTGCATTGTCAGAGGGTCCATGCTGTGTGAGTGCCACACGGTGTACTACTCAGTTATGAGGGTTCTCTGCACTGTCGGAGTATCCGTGTTCAGTGACTAGGCACTTTCAGAGGGTTCATGCTGAGGGATTGTGACCCTCTCAAAGGGACAGCCCGAAGGGGATGCCACACTGTCTACCGTCTATGGTGAGGGAGATCCGCAAGGTCAAAAGGTCAGTGCTGAGTGAGCACCGTACTGTTGAAGGGTCAGTGCTCAGGAGGTGTGGCACTGTTAGATGGTCAGCCTGATGGAATGCCACTCTGATGGAGGGTAAGTGTTGAGGGAGTGCAGCAGTGTTGGAAAATCAGTGGTGAGGGAGTGCCGCATAGTTTGACGATCAGTGCTGAGGGCGGTCCACACTGTCAGAAGATCAGCGTTGACGGAGTCAGCATTGCCGGAGGGTGACCACTGACGGATTGTCCTACAGTTGGAGCTTCAGTGCTGTTTGAGCTCCACATTATTGGAGCGCCAGTGCTGAGGAACGTTGGCACTCATAGAGGGTCAGTGCTGATGGCGTTCTACACTGCCAAAATGTGAGTGCTGAGGGAGCGCTGCACTGATGGTAGATTAGTGCAGAGAGAGTGCTGCACTGTCAGAGGGTCAGTGCTGAAGGAGTGCCGCTCTGTTCGAGGGTCAGTGCTGACAGAGTAATACATTGTCGGAGACTCAGCGGTGAGCGAGCCACACGCTATCGGCTTTCAGATTTAAGGGATCTCTGCGCTATTGGAGGGTACTTGCTGTCCGAGTTACATACTGTCCGGGTGTCAGGGCTGAGTGAGTGTGGCACTGTCGAAAGGTCAGTGCTGAAGGATTGCTGCAGTGTTGGAGGCTTAGTGCTGTGGGAGTGTCACACTGTTGATGTCCCAGTGCTGAGAGAGCTGTTCACTTTCAGACAGCCAGTGCTGAGGGACAGCGGCACTGTCATTGGGTCAGTGCTGAGGAAGCTCCGAATTATTGA
>NW_025189070.1:0-3199 GCF_004010195.1 Chiloscyllium plagiosum | reverse complement strand
GTCTGAACGTTGTTGTGCAAGTTTCAGCCTTAGATTTCCTATTATTGTGCTGGGCTCTTCAATCTTCGAGGAAGGTGGTATTTGTGGATCCTCCTTCCCCAGTGAATTGTGTGATTGTCCACCACCACTCACCCAGACTGTGTGTGAGAGGATTGCAGAGATGATTGGTGATTTATTGGTTAGATCTGTGTATCATTTGCTATTTATACCATGTGATGAGTAAGGGGCCACATTTAGTAACTTCATCATTCTGAGATGTATTTAGTGCTACTATAGGCAGGCCCTCCTGTATTCTCCATCTAACAAGGCTGTATTCCTGAGTTGATGGTCAGGTTAAAGTGGAGCACATGTCAGGCAGTGATAGTGAAAATTATACTGGAGTACAATTCTGCTACTGTTGGTAATGACCCGAACCACCTCACACAGGCCAGTGCAAAATTCCAAAATCTATTGGAAATCTGCCCTGTTTAGCACAGTGATGGTATCACAAATATACAGAGGGTCTTCACGATGTAAAAGTGGAATTTTGTCTCCAGAAATACCGTGTGTAGTAGTCACCATTCCCAATGCAGTCATCGAACAATGTGTCTGCAGCCAGTAGGTTGGTGAGGCTGAGGTCAAGGAGGTTTCTACCTGTCAGTCGTTCCCCGCGACCCGGTGCAGACGCAGTGAAGCAGTCATGTCCTTTTGGACCCGACCACCTCGATCAGCAATGCTGCTGCTGAGCACCTCTTGGTGTTGGTTTTGAAATGGCCCACCCAGTATACATTCTCCAGCTCTGTCACTCTCTCAGTGCTTCCACCAAGTGTTGCTTAATGTAGACGGACACTGATCCACCAGCTCAGGAGGGGTGTCAGCAGGAGGTTTCCATATCAGTGTTTGATATGACACCGTGATGCTGAGGGAGGTGAGTCAGCATGAGGTTTCTGTGTCAGTATTTGATCTGACACCGTGAGACTGAGAGAGGTGAATCAGCAGGAGGTTTCTGTGTCAGGCATT
This sequence comes from Chiloscyllium plagiosum, assembly GCF_004010195.1. Taxonomy (NCBI): domain Eukaryota; kingdom Metazoa; phylum Chordata; class Chondrichthyes; order Orectolobiformes; family Hemiscylliidae; genus Chiloscyllium; species Chiloscyllium plagiosum. Next base: position 2,200 of record NW_025189070.1, on the reverse strand, counting down.
GATATGACTCCATGAGGTTTTATCATGTCACATTGTTGCTTGAGCAGTCTGGAGGACATCTCTCTCAGTTCTGGCATAAGCTCCAAGGCATTAGGAAGGAGGAGTTTGCATGGTCTGCAGGGCCTTTTATTTTTATTACTGTCAGCAGAAGGGCCTCTCCTGTGTGAATGACACTGACTCTTTGGCTCTTGTGATTGGACACTCCAAGGTCTCACTTCTTCAATTACTCTCTGTCCCTTTTCTGTCCATTCATCTACCAATCTATCACTATACATATCTACAGAACCGTCCTCCTCACTATATCTTTAAACTCCTCCAAACTCTATACCCCTCCCTATCTGTAACGTCTTCCAAACCCTACACCCTTCACTATCTCACTAAACACCTACAAACCCTACACCCCTCCCAGTCTCTCTAGTCGACTCCAGCTTCAAACCCGTCCTATCCCTGTAACCTCCTCCAAACCTTATCCTTTCCCCATCTCTAATCTCCTCCAAATGCTATGCCTCCCTATCTCTGTAACTTCCTCCAAACCCTCCCTACCTCTCTGTACACCTCCAAACTCTACACCCCTCCCTATCTCTCTCACCTACTCCAGCCCCATATCCAAACCCAGATCCTTCCTTATCTCTCTAAACTCGTCGAAATCCTATACCACTCCATGGCTCTCTTACCTCCTCAAAACAGAGATATCTCCCAACTCTCTAGTCTCCTCCAAACCCTGCACCCCTCCCTATGTCTCTGACATTCTCCAAGTCCTACACCCATCCCTGTCTCTCTCACCTTCTCCAAATCCGTCATCCCTCCTTACCTCTCTAAACTAGTCCAAACCCTATACCCTCCCTATCTCTCTGACCTACTTCTAACTCTATACACCTCCCTATCTCTCCAATACTCTCCACATCCTTCACCCCTCTCTATCGCTGCAACCTACTCTAAACCCACATCCCTCTCTATCTCTCTAATCACCTCCAAAGCCTACACACCTTCCCATCTCTCTCACCACCTTCAAATCCAACACTACTCTCCATCTCTGTAATATTTTCCAACTCCTTCACCTCTCCATAACTCTGCGACTTTCTCCAAACTCACATCCCTCCTTATCTCTCTAACCACATCCAAAATTTACACCCCTCGTTATCTCTCTCACCTCCTCCAAACCCAGATCCGTCCCTACCTCTGTAACCTCCTCCATCATCTACATATCTCCCTTTATCTGTGACTTACTTTAGCTCCTACAACCTACATAAGCTGCTCTCAAATATACCCTTTCGCTGTAACCTTGTCCAGCCACTCCCGTTCCCCACCTTCGTAAACCTCACCCAACCACGATACTCTCATGATCTCTGTAACCTCCTCACGCATTTCCATACCGCCCCATAATTCTGGCATTCTCTAGTACATCTACCTTTTATTATCTGTATAACCTCCATAAACATGTTTAGTTTAGTGAGGGAAAGGGATAGGTACATGCCACAGGGCAAGAGTTATCAATGGGGGAAGAGCAATTGTAACGTGATTAAGCAGGACCTATGATGCATAGAATGGGGTAGAAAAATGCAGGGGATGGGAATAATCGAAATGTGAAGCTTGCTTAAAGAGCAGACATCGCGTGTCCTTAAATAGCATACCCCTATCAGGCAGGGAGGAAGTGATAATGTAAGGGAACTGTGGTTTACCACAGAAATTACATCTGTTGATAAGACGAAGAAGGAGGCTTATGTGACGATGAGACGATGGAAAGTTACAGATTAGCTACGAATGATTTAAAGAGAGAGTTAAGAATAGCAAACATGAGTAGTCTTTATCAGATCGAATAAAGGAGAATCCTAAAGCTTTGTATCGGTACGTTAGGAAGACAAGGATAACTAGGGTAGGGATAGAGCCAGTCAAAGACACTGGCGGGAAGTTGAGTGTGGGTTCTGTGGAGATCGGAGAGGTGCTAAACGAACATTCCTCATTGGTTTTCACTGAAGGAAAGGAGAATATTATGTAGAAGAATGAGATGCGAGATATTTGACGAAAAAGGATCGAGGTTGGTAAGGAAGATGTGTTATCAATTCGAGAAGGAGTGAAAGTGAAAATGTCCCCTGAGCAGGATGGGATTTATTCGAACATTCTCTGGGGCGCTAGGGAGGAGTTTTGAAGCCTTTGGCTTTGATATTTAAGTCTTCATTGTCTACAGGTTTAGTACCAGAGG
>NW_025189069.1:0-3199 GCF_004010195.1 Chiloscyllium plagiosum | reverse complement strand
TCGACGTTTTGGGCATGAGCCCTTCTTCAGGAATATGATGGAATATTGCCCACTTGCCTGGATAAGTGCAGCTCCAACAACACTCAAAACTCAACACTATCCAGGACATGACAGCCCATTTTCTTTGGCACTATACCACAAACATCCACTCCCTCCACCACAAAGACTGAGTAGAAGTATGTACCATCTGCAAGTTGCACTGCAGAAATTGCCAAATATCCTTTGACAACAACACAACTACCAGAAGGACAAGGGCAGAAAATACATGAGAACACCACCACCTGCAAAGTTCCCCTCCAACCCACTTACCATCCTGACTTGGAAATATATCACCGTTCTTTCACTTTAGTTCAGTCAAAATCTTGGAATTCCTTCCTGAACAACATTGGGATCTACCTATACCCCCATTGTGTCGCAGTTCAAGACAGACAGATCATTACCATCTTCTCAAGGGCAACTAGGGACAATGCCAGTGATACCCACATTCTACAAGTCATTTAAAAAAAAAGACACATTAGTCAGCCAAAGACAGTTTGGTCAGATTCATTGAACATATGGTAACTGTGCTGTGGTTCTGTTCGCCGAGCTGCAAGTTTTTGTTGCAAACGTTTCGTCCCCTGTCTAGGTGACATCCTCAGTGCTTGGGAGCCTCCTGTGAAGTGCTTCTGTGGTGTTTCCTCCGGTATTTATAGTGGCCTGTCCCTGCCGCTTCAGGTTGTCAGTTTCAGCTGTCCGCTGTAGTGGCCGGTATATTGGGTCCAGGTCTACGTGTTTGTTGATGGAGTTTGTGGATGAGTTGACCTCCGGGGGAGGGAGACACAGGCACCAGTCGGCCGGTGGACAGTCCTTTGGGTTACCCGGCGCCAGGTTGACCTCCAGGGGAGGGAGGCACGGGCGCCAGTCGACCAGTGGACAGTCCTTTGGGTCCACTCATCCACAAACTCCATCAACAAACACAGACCTGGACCCAATATACCGGCCACTACAGCGGACAGCTGAAACTGACAACCGGAAGCGGCAGGGACAGGCCACTATAAGTGCTGGAGGAAACACCACAGAAGCGCTTCACATGAGGCTCCCAAGCACTGAGGATGTCACCTAGACAGGGGACGAAATGCTTGCAACAAAAACTTCCAGCTCAGCGAACAGAACCACAGCAACGAGCACCCGAGCTACAAATCTTCTCACAAACTTTGAATATGGTAACTGTTTTTCTAAAGACCTTCTGTATAGACATCTAAGCTTCCAATGCAAAGATCTCTGCAAGTATAATGAAGATGGTTGGTATGGGCACAGACTGCGTTGATATATGGAGGCTGACTGAAATAAGGGAATTAGAAAAGGTAAGCAGAAACAATGCTCAATTGGCCAAGACAGAGAGAAAGAGACCAGAATGCATCAAAAACATGCATCTTCCCATCCCAGTCTTCACCTGCAGCAAATGTGGGAAGAGACTGCCCTGCCAAAGGGTCCCTCTGAGTCAAACCACATGATGTTTTATAAAAAACATTAGTGAACCAAAAGGCATTTTACTCATACATGAGGAATAAGAGAACGATCAGGGAGAAGGTAGGGCCGATCAGAGAACTGGTGTGTGGACTGAGCAGATAGGGAAGCCCTAAATGAGTGTTTTTTTTTGTGCTTCGATTTTCACTAAGGAAAGGGACCATGTTGTGAGGAGCTAGGATATAGGTTTGACCAGATCAAGATTGAAGTTGATATGCTGGAAATTTTGGAAAACATTAAGATTGATAAGTCCCCAGGGCCAGACCAGATTTATCCTAGGCTGCTCCAGGAAGCGAGAAAGGAGGTCGCTAAGCCACTGGCGAAGATCTTTGCCTCCTCACTCTCCACAGGAGTTGTACCAGAGGATTGGAAGGAGGCGAACGTTGCTTCTCTTTTCAAGAAGGGTCATAGGGAAATCCCTGGCAATTACAGACCAGTCGGTCTTACGTCTGTGGTCAGCAAAGTCGTGAAAAAATTCTGAGGGATAGGATTTCTGACTATTTGGCAAAGCATAGTGTGATGAAAGGCAGTCAGCGTGGCTTTGTGAGGGGCAGGTCATGCCTCACAAATCTTATTGAGTTCTTTGAGGAGGTGACAAGACAGGTCGACAAAGGTAGAGCAGTGGATGTGGTGTATATGGACTTCAGCAAGGCATTTGATATGGTAGGTTCATTCAGAAGGTCAGGAAGTATGGGATACAAGGAGATTTGGCTACCTGGATTCAGAATTGGTTGGCTGACAGAAGGCAGAGAGTGGTTTTAGATGGAAAGTATTCTACCTGGAGGTCAGTGTTGAGTGGGGTCCCGCAGGGCTCTGTTCTTGGGCCTCTGCTCTTTGTAGTTTTTATAAATGACTTGGATGAGAAAGTCGAAGGGTGGGTTAGTAAATTTGCACAGGACACAAAGGTTGGAGGTGCCGTCAATAGTGTCAAGGGCTATTGCAGGCTGCAGTGCGACATAGACAGGATGCAGAGCTGGGCTGAGAAATGGCAGATGGAGTTCAACCTCAATAAATGCAAAGTGATGCATTTTGGAGGGTTGAACTTGAATGCTGAATATTGCATTAAAGACAGGCTTGTTGGCTGTGTGGAGGAACAGAGGGATCTGGATGTGCAGTTACATAGATCCCTCAAAGTTGCCACCCAAGTGGATAGGTTTGTTAAGAAAGCATATGGTGTTTTGGCTTTCATTAACAGGGGATTGAGTTTAAGAGCAGTGAGGTTTTGCTACAGTGCTACAAGTCCCTGGTGAGGCCACACTTGGAATATTGTGCGCATTTCTGGTTAGATTAGATTAGATTACAGTGTGGAAACAGGCCCTTCGGCCCAACAAGTCCACACTGACCCGCCGAAGCGAAACCAACCCATACCCCTACATTTACCCCTTACCTAACACTACGGGCAATTTAGTATGGCCAATTCACCTGACCCTGCACATCTTTGGACTGTGGGAGGAAACCGGAGCACCCGGAGGAAACCCACGCAGACACGGGGAGAACGTGCAAACTCCACACAGTCAGTCAGTCGCCTGAGGCAGGAATTGAACCCAGGTCTCAGGCGCTGTGAGGCAGCAGTGCTAACCACTGTGCCACCGTTGCCCTGCTATAAGATAGATAGAGGCTTTGGAGAGAGTGCAAAGAAGGTTTACCAGGATGACTGGAGGGCTTGCCTTATGCAGAGTGGTTGAATAACCTC
>NW_025189068.1:0-3199 GCF_004010195.1 Chiloscyllium plagiosum | reverse complement strand
TTTTATGTAACCAAATGGGTCTTCAGACCAAATCTTTTATGTTTTAGAACTAATCTGTTAACGAAATTAAACTAGTCAGACCTGAAAGCTGATTTCTTGTTTTTGTCAGTTCAGTTGTGGTGTGCTGAAGTCAGTCAGTTGGGACTGGGCCTTCTCATTCTCCTACTGCTATTCTAATCTCGACCTGTAAGCTTCTATTGAGTTATTTCTCTGTGTTGAAGTGGATTGATTATTGGAATTGTTGCATATTTTTGTAAGAGTATAATTATGTTCGTTTGAAAAGACTGACTTCTGTGGGTATTCAATGTTCTGTTCTTTGCGTTTGATACCATAATTTTATGAATAAATTTTTGCATGTTCAAAAATCTGGTAGTCACCCTAGCTAACTATTTCTTTGTAATTTTCACTGTAAACTTGCCTAAACAAATAGGAAGGTTGCATTCAGGGCTACCTGCTTAACACTGTTTTGAATGGTTTGGCCTAGTCCATAACAGACTGGGGGCGGGATGTAAACAGCATGGTATGTGCTATTATCTTTATTCTGTGAGTTGTTTTGATTGGGTAGAGGTGTCTTGGGACATCAGAAGCTCTTTGAATCGCAAAGGAGTTCTGGACGTGAACGATGTGAACTTGGTAGTCGAATAAAATGTTGTTTAGGCCAGACACTGGAATTAGCAGACATGATGGGTTTGGAGCTGCCTCCTTCTGTGAAGAAAGGAGGGAAAGGTACAGCAGTAGCTTAGGATTTAAACCAGCTGGAAAATCCATCAAAAATTTTAAAGATGACAACAATTCAATTGCAAGTGAAGCTGTTTGAGTTCAAGGCAACAGGGAAGGAATTGGCGGCAACGTTGAAACAGTTTGAGATTCGATTAAAAGCAGAAGAGACCAGCAGCAGAAAATATTGAAAAGGAGAGAGTGTTGCAACTTTACGAATTCACACTTAAAATAGGAAGTAAATATAAAAAAGACTAAGATGAAGGTTGAAAGTAGGCTTCGTGAGAAAGACAGTGAGGATGAGCAAGCCCCTGGTGTTCAACACCGAGTAAGAAACTATTTATGTTGTTCAAGCATTTCCTTAATTTGATGAGAAGGATATTGAAGCCTTTCTCATCTCATTTGAAAAATACAGGGACAGTGGACAGTGGACCTCTGGGTTTTGTTGATCAAAACAAAACTTCTAGGTAGGGATAGCGAGGTCTTCCCATCACTATCACAGGACGCATGTGGGAAGTACGAAGAATTGAAAAAAACCTTACGTGCATATGACCTTGTAACAGAAGTCTATAGACAACGTTTCAGGAATCTAAAGAGGGTCCCGATTCAAACTTGTATTTTGTTTGAAATGATCAAAATCATTTCGATTGCTGAATAAGAGCATTATAAATAGAGCAAATCCACGACGCCCTTGGAAAGGTAATCATTTTAGACATTATTTGGAGTTGCCCGTGTTGAACTGAGATGCATAATGTTACAAATCAAACAATACCAGTTATAGTCCAACTGGTTTATTTAGAAGCACTAGCTTCCTGAGCGCTGCACTTTCATCAGGTGGTTGCTGTGGAGCATAAGATCGTAAGACAGAGAATTTAGAGCAAACGTTCACAGGGTGATACAACTGAAATTATATATTGAAAAAAAACTGGCGTATTTGTTTAATCGTTCATTTTTTATAATGACCGTGTTTTTTTTTTCTTCAATTCTTTCATTTGCAAATCCCAGAACTGATTTTCAAAGTTATACTCTAAAGTGATCTTGAACCGACATGGTACCTATTTTCAGAGTTCAATTGAGAATGCAACTTTAAAATATGTTCTGGAATTTAAATATGAAAGAACTGAAATCAACATGGTCATTCTAAAAGATGGAAGACTTATCAAGCTATTAGCTTGAAGGCATTCAAAAATTCACCGAATGAAGGAGCACAACTTCATTTGGAAAAACAGTGAGTTAAAAAGTTATGGTTAGCAGCTGAAATCGCTGATGATTATGAGCAGGTCCATAAGACACAGTTTGGTTTCCAGATCCAATTTCAGTCCATGAAGGATAGAAAGTAGGGCAAGGACATGTCCTGATGTGGAAAGGGGGGTGTAGATCTCAGTGAAGATCACAAAGAGAACGTGAGACAGCGTAAAAAGGAAACACGTGTAGCGAACAAAGCAGGTTGAAAGCTCTGTCGTTTTCATTGAAATAAAGTGGGCCACGTAAAATCCCATCTTTGATGTGCTACAAGAAAGCCAGATGTAGGAAACATGACAAGCTTGGACGTTTTGTTGACATGGTATCAAAAAGCCCATTGGAAGCTAGAGAGCTACATCAGATTTTGATTGAGGAACAAGTGTAGATCTGCTTAAAAATATGAATGCAAGGGTAAAGTTTATTCCCATAGGCCAGGAGTAGCAGGTGAGGAAATTACAAAATAAAGGGACACAGGATCTCTTAGTCTTTGATGCTGAAGAATAAGTAGATGTGCACTCCTGAAGTACGATTGCCGGAAAAAAAAGTACTGCTAACGATAAGTTATGGTGAGACAAAAATCACTCAATTATGTAAAGTGTGGCAAGAGTGCACAGAATAGGGCTGAGAATACAGGACAAACCCTCAGCTCCAGGAATAGAATGTGTCCTGGCAAATGATGCAGCTGATTCACCTGGAGACGTGCTGTCTACTTTAGCTGAAAAATCATTGGAGATGCAGGCAACTGATGTACTGCAGTATGTTTTTCTACGAATCTACCCAGACCATATCTTATCAAGTTCTCAGAATCACAAGCTGAAACACGAAACATCAAAAGGCACAGATAAGGAAGCTGAAGTAGCCATATAAAAAAATCTTTTGATCAGGTAAGTGGGACAGAGCACGAGCCAAATGAAAAGAAATGCAAGTATCTTTAGCTCTGCTTAGCATATTTGGTTACAGCAGAAAGATGAGAAATTAAAGCAGTTATATCAAAAGGTGAATACATACAAGGAGAATGATGTTTTAATGGGGAAATGAACACCATCACAATTCAAGGACATAAAAAATGAGCAGAAGTACATCAAATTTTCTTGCCAGTGTGCAAGTAGACTCTGCGAGTGGTGTGTGAGCTACCCCTTGGAGGTCATTTCGGAATAGGAAAAACACAGAAGAAAATACAGGACACATTTCCTGGTCTGGATGACACGAGGATGCAGTTGAATTTTTCCAGACGTGTCAT
>NW_025189067.1:0-3198 GCF_004010195.1 Chiloscyllium plagiosum | reverse complement strand
CCGTTCACCCATCACCTCGTACACATTGACCTAGACTCTTCCGTTCACACATCATGCCTATAACCACTAAACTCCACATTTACGTTCAGCCATCAGCCCGTACTCGCTGACAAACGCTGTACGTTTCCTACATCACCCTTGAACAGATTGACGGGCACTGGTCAGTTCACCGCTTAGGCCCGTAATCAGCACCCTGCACAGTTCAATTCTCCCATCACCATTGCACGTTTGACCGACACTGCATTGTTCAATAATCATCGATGTACCCACTGATCTGCACTGTCTCGTTCCCCATCAACGCTGCACTCATTGAACTGCACTATCCAGTTCAACTGCCACACGGAGACAGGCACATTCACTGATCACTGCTCCACTCACTTACATGTACTGTCTCGATCACTGCTACCCCTGTAGCGAATGACCTGTACTTTCTCGTTCAATCATCATCACTACATTCAGCAACCTACACTGCCCAAATAGCCAATCACCCCTCTACTCACTGACCTACATTGTCCCGTTTACTAAACGTGCCAGTACTCGCTGAAGACTCCATTATCAATGATCTATGCCGTCATGTTAACTCATCACTCCTGTTGACATGAGGCGACACTGAAACCTTGACTCGTCAACACAGACTCAATGATCTATACTGTTCCATTCATCCATCCTTCTGTACTTACTGACCAGCACTTTCATGTTCACACTTCACCCATGCAGTCACTAACCTACGCTGTCCCCTTTGCTGTTAACACCTGTGTTCACTGACCATCACTGAACGGATCCCCCATTAATCATGTGCTCACTGACCAACACTGACGTCCTCCCCATCACCCTTGTACTCACAAACCTGTCCTGTACGGCTCCCCAACCACCCCTGTACTCACTGATCTACACCGTTCCGTTCAGACATCACGCCAATGCTCATCGACCTGCACTGTCCAGTTCACCCCTCAGCCTTGTACTGTTTAACCTGTACTGTCCCATTCACCCATCACTTCGGTAACCTGTGAATTACAATGTCCTGTTTACTCATCACTTTTGTATTCACTGAGGTGTACTGTTCCAATCACCTGTTTCCCCTCTACTTACTGACCTCGACTGTCTCTTCACGCGTCACCTCTCTACTTATGACCTACTTTGTCCCTTTCACTCAACATCAATATAGACACTGACTGAAACGGTCTCATTCATTCCAATCAGCCCTCTACTCACTAACCTTTACTGCCCCTTCACGCATTATCCCAGATTCAATGACCTACACTGTTACATTGAACCCTCACTCCTGTAATCACACTAATCTACTCTTCACCCGTCAGCCCAGTGCTCACTGGCTTACACTGTCGCGTTCATACATTCCGCCTGCACTCTCTGACCGATACTTTCCCTTCACCAATCATCAATGAATTCAGTGGACTACTCTGGCCATTTACCATCACTCGTGTACTCGCTAATGTACACTGTTCCAGTTACCCCTCACCCTTTTACTACCAATATTGTCCAGTTCAACACTTACCACTAGGTTCACTGCCGTACCCTGTCCCATTCATGCATCATTCCTTTATGACTGGACCTAAATTGGTCTCTGATGTGTCGACAGCTCCATTTTAATTTTCTCAGTCTTGTCGACCCGCTATGTTGTCTATCATCTAACTTGTTTCCTTTCTGCCCTGTCTATTACGCTCATTCTTCCAATTTTCTTGAATATCTTTCACATAGGGGTCAGTTCTATTTTTATACAGAAAATGTTTCCGTATGTTTTCCTCCCAACTGTAATTCTAATCTCTGTATTGTCGGTGATGCCGGCACAGGTAAGTTCAGAAACAATGAAGTTACGTGGCTTGCCATGTATTTCCCTGCCCCTAATGTCGTGTGTTTTTCATTGATGGATATAGCGTTTCTGCATCTTTGACTCACGCCTTTCAAAATTGTTCTGCACTTGTTAATTGAAGGTCTGTGTTAAACTCTGTCAGCTGGTACAATGGCGAGGGATTCCCTTGAAACATTACACAGAACCAGGCATGCAACCAGCAGCTGTGAGGCTTTGGCTGACTTGTGGATTGAAGAGGAAAGTGAATTTCGACTGAGAGGAAAGTCAGTGAACAATGATAGAGATTTAAGCCGATGTTCACAATGCTTCCAAAATATTTTCCTCCTCAAAATGAAGTATTCTATGAGAAGATGATCCACCTGTGGTTAACGAAGTCAGTCAATGAAATGGGACAGTAAAAAAAAGGCAACAACATCAATGAAAACAATTTGTAATCCATAGGATTGAAAGTAATTTTAGGAGCCAGCCGCGGTTGACTGAAATCTTAATCATGTAAAATAAAATGCACTATGGATGTAAATTGGCTAAAATCATATCAGGAAACTGAAAACCTTTGTCTGTATTTGTAAACAGAGAGAGAGTAACGCATGTATGTCTGGGCTCCTCAGTGAATGGGTTTGGGGAATTGATAGCTGAAAATGTGTTGCTGGAGAAGCGCAGCAGGTCAGGCAGCTTCCAGGGAACAGGAGAATCGACGTTTCATGCATAAGCCCTTCTTCAGGAATTGGGGAATTGATAATCGGATCACGAAAATGATAAGTAATTATTTGGTGATCATGATAACGGACAAAATAAAAATTCTAAAAGGCAAAAAAGAAAGTTAAGGAAGGGAGGAGTTATTTTGTAACAGTTTCTTTTTTGCAACGTACAACGTCTTGTACAACATAATGGGACTGAAGGCAAGACAGATCACTGGAATTTTATGGCCTGTATACATTGATTTTAAATGAAGTGGCTGCAAAGATATAATGGAGGCTTTCCTTGAAATATCCCGGAGCTCACTGGATTCAAGGATTGGTCCAGCCGATTGGGAAAATGCTAGAGTGACGAGACTGCTAAAAATGAGAGGGAGACAGAAAGAAGAAACTATAAACCAGTTCGCTGGATATTTGTTGCTGTGTAAATGCTTGTGTCCTTTAATTTAAATGAAATAACATGACTCATCATAAAACATCAACATTATCAAGCAGATTCACCAAAGTTTTGGCAAAGGATCATCGACATTGACAGATGTGCTTGTGTTTTCTGCGAATCAGACAAACAAAGCTGTAAAGGGGAACGAATGAATGTTCTGCACTCAGAATTCCAGATACATTCGATAGAATGTCAAATGAAAGATTATTGCATAACATGAGAGCTATCATTTTGGA
>NW_025189066.1:0-3198 GCF_004010195.1 Chiloscyllium plagiosum | reverse complement strand
TGCTAACCACTGGGCCACCGTGTGTTGCTGAGAAAGCACGATGCTCCTGCTCCTCAGATGCTGCCTGACCTGCTGAGCTTTCCCAGCAACACACTCTCGACTCTGATCTCCAGCACCTGCAGACCTCACTTTCTCCAAGGTCTCCCCAGACAGAATGCCTCAAGTTGTTAAACTCCAAGGTGGGGAGTGGTGAACTAACTCTCCTTAGCTATTCACCCACTCATTTGATTGGTCAAAATAAGGTCAATTTTAAAAAAGGGTCCCATCCCTTAAGGGTTGCTTTCTCCCAAACCCAAATAAATTTAGGTTTTAAAACAAGCCAAATTAATCAGACATGTGGCTATACTGTGGTTTTAAGAAGTTGTTTTGTCCTGGTTTCTTTCAGAGAGAGATTGGGGACAAGTACCGAGCAGTCTGTGAGAAGGTAAACAACTTGTGAGCTCTTGGGTTATTTTTTACAATTTATAACAAGAGTCCAGAACTAGAAGGCATAGGTTTAGGATGAGAGGGCTAAAAAAAGAGATCTAAGGGGCAACTTTTTCACTCAGAGTGTGGTACGAGTATGGAATGAGCTGCCAGAGGAAGTGGTGGAGGCTGGTACAATTGCAACATTTAAGAGACATTTGGATGGGTATATAATAGGAAGGGTTTGGAGGGATATGGGCCGGGTGCTGGGAGGTGGGACTAGATTGGGTTGGGACATCTGGTCAGCATGGACGGGTTGGACCGAAGGGTCTGTTTTCATGCTGTACATCTCTACGACTCTATGACTCTATAAGCCGCCTGAACGGGTGTGGTTAAGCTCTCATGGAACCAAGATTTTCTTAGTTAAATTTCGCAGTTGTTGCTGGGGTCTCAGTAGGGTTGGAAGACGGTGAATCCCACCTGATTGCTACATTCTCTCTGTCTCTGAGTTTTCTCTCGATGTTTTTCCCCTCCTGGGCTGTTGGAGTCGTATGTGAGACAATTCTGAATTTGCCTTTTGCCAAAGGTGTGTTTATGGGATGTTGCTACGCTGGAACAATTACTGTTTAGTAGTAAAATAAATTAACACGTGTACTGAGGAACAGTGAAAAGCCTTGTCTTGTGAGCAATACAGGAAGATCACAGAGTTAAGTAGCATAGATAAGTAAATCATAAGTATACAGCGGCAAAAACAAAAACACAGGTACAGGCGAATGTTAAGAGATTGTGAGTCCATTCAGTATTCTAACAACAGTAGGGTAGAAACTGTTTTGAAACCGCTCGTGCATGTGTTCAGGTTTCTGTACCTTCTCCCCAGTGGTAGAGGTTGTAGAAAAACATTGCCAGGGTGAGATGGATCTTTGAGAATCCTGGCGGCCTTTCCTTGACAGTGGGCCTGCTAGCTGGATTCTATAGATGGGAGATTGGCCTTTCTGATTGTCCGGGCCAAGTTCACCACTCCCTGTAACCAAGTCCAATCTTGAATGGTACAGTTGCTATACCAGCCAGTGATACATCCAGACAGAATGCTCTCAATGGCGCACCTAGAATAGTTGGCAAGGATATTCACCTTCCTGCCAAATTTTGTTGAGTTATTCTGTTGAGTTTTCCAATTGAGTTGTTATTCCAAATTCCTCTTTCTTTGGTTGTATTTTAATGATAGTGTTCGAATAAATTGTATTTTGCTTAACACGAGTACTTTGACCAATTGAATTGCATCTGGAAAACAGCACCTGACATTTACCTTTAAAATAAGAAAAAGTTAGGGTGTAGACTACCTTATTAATATATTTTTTTTGGGGGGGGGGGTTCTATTCTGTTCAAAACAGCCATTTTAACATTAACAAAAGAAGCAAGTTTATTAAAAGTCAGAAATAACTCAGTGCAAAAGCACACAAAGTGGAAATAAGAGATTAGTCCAAAAAGATAAAAGATTAAAAATCTATACAGATCAGTCTCAGAAGTAGTTAGATAATTGAACAGTGTGACCATTGCAGTGGACATTACCAGCAGTGTTGGCATGAGTAGTTGAACAGTCAATTCCAACATTCTGATCTCAGTAGAATCCCTGAAACCCTTTTGACCAGAAATCCTTTTGGCACTAGCTGACTGGCTGCCCTTAGTGTGAGAGAGAGCCTTTTCCCTTTTCTTTGACCTGCAATGGAGTGATGTTTAAATGGTTGCTCCCAGAGATGTGGCCCTCCTCACTAGTCCACACGCTAGGACTTAGGAAAGCAGACTATTACAGTATTTGAATGACAATAAATTGGGAAAGAGGGAGGTGCAATGACACCTGCATGTTCTTGTACACCAATCGCTGGAAATAATCATGCAAGCGCAGCAGGTGGTGAAGGAGACAAAATGTTGGATCCAAGTATAGGAGCAGGGATGCCTTGTTGCAAGGCCTTGGTGAGACCATGTCTGGAGTTTTGAATGTAGTTTTGGTCTCCTTATCTCAGGACTGGTGTTCTGGCTATGGAGGGAATGCAATGAAGGTTTAGCAGACAGATTCCTGGGATCACAGGACTGATGTTTGAAGATTGGATTGGTTATGACTATATTCACTGAGTTTCAGAAGAATGAGGAGGGTGGGGGAGCTCATGGAAACCTATAAAATTATAACAGGACCAGACATAGTAAGTGCAAGAAAGGCGTTCCAGATGATTAGTCCAAAAAGATAAAAGATTAAAAATCTATACAGATCAGTCTCAGAAGTAGTTAGATAATTGAACAGTGTGACCATTGCAGTGGACATTACCAGCAGTGTTGGCATGAGTAGTTGAACAGTCAATTCCAACATTCTGATCTCAGTAGAATCCCTGAAACCCTTTTGACCAGAAATCCTTTTGGCACTAGCTGACTGGCTGCCCTTAGTGTGAGAGAGAGCCTTTTCCCTTTTCTTTGACCTGCAATGGAGTGATGTTTAAATGGTTGCTCCCAGAGATGTGGTGAGACCATGTCTGGAGTTTTGAATGTAGTTTTGGTCTCCTTATCTCAGGACTGGTGTTCTGGCTATGGAGGGAATGCAATGAAGGTTTAGCAGACAGATTCCTGGGATCACAGGACTGATGTTTGAAGATTGGATTGGTTATGACTATATTCACTGAGTTTCAGAAGAATGAGGAGGGTGGGGGAGCTCATGGAAACCTATAAAATTATAACAGGACCAGACATAGTAAGTGCAAGAAAGGCGTTCCAGATGATTAGTCCAAAAAGATAAAAGATTAAAAATCT
>NW_025189065.1:0-3198 GCF_004010195.1 Chiloscyllium plagiosum | reverse complement strand
ATCGCAGGTGGACAGGCTGAGGAAAGTGACATTGGGCACACTTGCCGTAATGGGTCAGAGCATTAAGGACATGAGTTGGTACATCATGATACGGCTGTACAAGACATTGCTGGGGCCCCAGTTGGAGTACTGCATAGAATTCTGATCCTCCTGCTTTAGGAAGCATTTCCCGAAACTGTAAATGGAGCAAGGATTAACGAAGATGCTACTGATACTAAAGAGTTTGAGAGAGACGGAGAAGCTGGATAAGCTGGAAAGCAACATCGGGGAATGAGATAGCTTTGGCTGTTAAGGTTAAGGAGAATGCAAGGAAATTCTACAGCACAGACATGCAAAAACCAACTAGAGAGACAATAGGGCCCCGCAAAGATCAATAGGCCATCCATGTGTGGAACCACAGGAGATGGGTGAGACCCTAAATGAACATTTTATGTCAGAATTTCCTGTGGACAAGTCAGTTAAAGAAACAATGATGGTTTGTAAAGAGTCCCCATTACAGAAGAGGTGGTGCTGGAGGTCTTCAAACATAAAAGGTAGAGAAAGCCCTAGGTCCTGAACAAGTGTACCCAGAACATTGTGGCAAAGTAGTGGCAGGGACCTGAGCAGAACTATTTGCATCATTGTCCTTCGATGATACAAATCGCAGGACGATGATTAAAACCACGAGGGATACAGGGAAGGTGATTAGCCAACGTCTTTACCCCAGGGTAGTGGAGTCCAAAACTAGATTGGATCGAAGAGCAGAAGGAGGAGGTGTTAGCAATTCTGCAAAGTCCAAAAATAGATAAGTCCCCGAGGCTGAATGGGATTTACTCTCGGATTCTCTGGGAATCCAGGAAGGAGATTGCCAAGCCTTTGGCTTTGAGGTTTATGTCGTCATTGTTTACAGGAATAGTGCCAGAAGGTTGGAGGAGAGCAAATGTTATCCCCTTAGATTAGATTACTTACAGTGTGGAAACAGGCCCTTCGGCCCAACAAGTCCACACCGACCCTCTGATGAGCAACCCACCAAGACCCATTCCCCTCCATTTACCCCTTCACCTAACACTATGGGCAATTTACCATTGCTAATTCAGCTAACATGCACATTTTGGACTGTGGGAGAAAACCGGAACACCCGGAGGAAACCCATACAGACACGGAGAGAATGTGTAAATTCCACACAGACAGTTGGCTGAGGCAGGAATTGAAGCCGGGTCTCTGGCGCTGTGAGGAGCAGTGCTAACCACTGTGCCATCGTGCTACCCCAAGCAGGGGAGTGGAGACAATCCTGGTAGTTATAGACGTGTGAGCCTTACTTTGATTCTGGGTAAAGTGTTGGAAAGGCTTGTAGGGGATAGGATTTATAATCATCTGGAGATGTGTTAGTTGATTAGGGATAGTCAACATGATTTTGTGAAGGATAGGTTGTGCCCTCACAAACCTTATTGAGTTCTTTAAGAAGGTGAACAAAGAGATGGATGAAGGTAAAACAGTTGATGTGGAGTATATGTATTTCAGTAAGGCGTTTGTTAAGGTTCCCCATGGTAGGCTATTGCCGATAATACGGAGGCATAGGATTGTGGGTGATTAAGCATTTTGGATCAGACATTGGCTCACTGAAAGAAGGCAGAGCGCAGTGTTTGATGGGAAATATCGATCCTGGAGTTCAGTTACTAGTGGGTACTGCCAGGATGTGTTTTGGGTCCACTGTTGCTGTCATTTACATAAATGACATGGATGAGGGCATTGAAGGATGGGTTAGTAAATTTGCAGAAGACACTAAGGTCGGTAGAGTTGTTGACAGTGACGAAGGATGTTGTCGATTACAGAAAGGTATAGATAAGCTCACAGCTGGACTGAAAGTTCGCAAATGGAGTTTAATGTGGAAAGGTGTGAGGCGAATCACTCTGGAGGCAGTGACAGGAACACAGGGGAATGGGATAATGATAAGATTGTTGGTAGTGTAGATGAACAGAGAGATCTCTATGTCCATGTACATAGATCCTTCAAAGTTGCCTCCCAGGTTTATTTTTTTTAAGAAGCCATTCAGTGTGTGAGCTTGTCTTGGTAGAGGGATTTTTTTAAGAACAATTAGATCATGCTGCAGCTGTACAAAACTCTGGGTGTAGCCCTTCAAAGTTGCCACCCAGGTTGGTTTATTTTTTTTTAAGAAGCCATTCAGTGTGTGAGCTTGTCTTGGTAGAGGGGTTTTTTTAAGAACAATTAGATCATGCTGCAGCTGTACAAAACTCTGGGTGTAGCCACATTTGTACAGGAAGGATGTGTAAGCTTTGGAAAGGATTCAGAGGAGATTTAATAGGAAGTTACCTGGTATGGAGGGAAGGCCTTATGAGGAAAGGCTGAGGGACTTTAAGCTGTTTTTGTTCAAAAGAATGTGTTTGAGGTCAATTAATGGAGACATATAAGATAATCAGCAGGTGAGATGGGTTGGACAGTGAGAGCCTTTTCTCTTAGATGGCGATGCCTAGCACGAGGGGAGTTAGCTTTAAAGTGAGGGAAATATTATTATTAATAAATAGATATGGGACAGATGCCAGAGGTAGGTTCTTCACTCAGAATAGTCGGGGCATGGAATGCTTTGCCTGCAACAGTGGTAGACTCGCCAACTTTAAGGGCATTTAAACGGTCATTGGAAAGACATATGGATACGAATTGGAATAGTGTTGGTTCGGTGGGCTGCAGATTGGTTCCACACGTTGGCGCAAAATCGAAGGCTGAAGGGCCTGTATTGCGCTGTCATGTTCTGTGTTCCAGTGGGCATAAATATCAGATGGGAGAGGAAAGACTAAAGAGATTTTAGGAGAACATTTTCTACACAGAGGATTGTGCAGTTATGGAATGAGCTTCCAGGGGAAGTGGCAGAGAGAAGTACAATTACAACATGTAAAAGACATTTGCGCAGGTACTTGGGGAGGAGAAGGTTTTTATGGATACGGGTCAAATGCAGGGAAACGTGACTTGTTCATGGACTCTGGTCAGCATGGACTAGTTGGATTGAATGAACAGTTTCCGTGCTGCATGACTCTGCCTCCAGTTATTGGAGGAGGAGACGACCGGGATAAGGCATGTTGTAGGCACTGAAGCAAGTTACAGTGATAGGGATGGTAGTCTGGAATGCAGTACATTTCAAATATGTGGAGGGACTATTGGGATAGGACAAGGTTACAGGGATAGGAACTGTTATAGGAGTTACAA
>NW_025189064.1:2152-3198 GCF_004010195.1 Chiloscyllium plagiosum | reverse complement strand
CTCTGCCTGTACTCCTGATGAAGGGCTTTTGCCCGAAATGTCGATTTTAGTGCTCCTCGGATGCTCCCTGAACTGCTGTGCTCTTCCAGCACCAACAATAATACCGTATCAGGACAACCAATCAGCTCACGCATTGAGCAAGACGGCCAGATCTATCTTCATCAACAAAAAGACGTGTCTCCATAACACTACACCAGAATTCTTTTGGAAACCCAAACATTGCTCTTTCCCATTCATTCAAAGGACCATAAGAGTGAATCAGTTTCCAATATGTGCAATTTAAAGAGCTCAATTGTAGAAATGTGGTCTACTTCTTTTGTTTCCGTTAATGAAATAATTGTGTGTGTGTGTGTCTGTCTGTCCATGAGGGAGTGAGTGTTTTTCAATGCATGTACATTTCAGATGGTTGTGGGAATACATTTCGGGCAAATCTTATTAGGGTTTTTGTGATGTGGGCAATAGCAAGTCATGTGACAGAATCAGGTGACTAGTACAGCGAGGCCCATCTAAACATCAGGATGGTCTTGCTCCACCTTTCATGTTTTTGATAAGTGACATGGGCAAAACGTCACTGGGCAGCAGGGAGATGGGAATTGATGGGCATTAGTAACGGCTAAACACCACTTTGCCTCATTAATATTCAGCCCCACGCGTTCCCAAAAACAACAAACAAGCTCAGTTTCTGGAAAAACGCAACAACGAAACCAAAGCGAACACCTTGTGGATTCAGCTCACCGCTTGCTCTGAAAGACCTTCGTGATGGAGACCGGGCACCAATATCTCAGGGCACAGTTCATGGGCATCAGTCACATGCTCCACACCTCCATGGACATTGGCATCCAACACATACCAGCCTCAAAAAACCCCCATGTCATATATCGAGCCCACTTACAGGACACTTCTGCACTTCAATGCTGCCCCTTGGTGTGCACTGACAACACTCATTGTAACGCTGCAGCAAGGACCCTGTACATTCAGGGCCACACACCCAGCCCATGGACTGGACCAGGCTGCATCTCCAGGCTCTCCACTTACTCTCAGAGCAC
>NW_025189064.1:0-1769 GCF_004010195.1 Chiloscyllium plagiosum | reverse complement strand
GAGAGTGGGAAAGGATGAGCCTTAGTGGGTGGTGGGTACAGGAGCAGAAACAGAGTGAGTGTGAGGTATTGGAGAGAAGACGGTGCAACGTAACCTGGCAGAGTGGAGAAGGACATTGACCTTCTTCGGACAGCGCTGGGCATTCCTCCAGGCGGCTGAGACTGCACTGACCCGGGTGGGAACCTCAGACAGGGCTGGCATGATCTGGTGTCGGGGTGTCCTCTCCTGCCCCTGAAGCTGGAGAAAGTCCTGTGTCAGTAGCACCCCATCCAGCAGGAGCCTGCCCGCAGTGTGGGGTACCGATTTCCCCCTGTCTGCCATTCCTGGGGCAAATATCAGCAACTGTGCAGGGCAGCTCCACACTGACAGCTTCATCATTCAGTCCCGATCCAAGCAGAATACAGAAAGTACAGGAGAGAGATTAAGAATGGAATGGGTAAAGAGATTTTTTCTCACCTCTGGTTACTGACTCTCTGCTCAAAGCGTTTTGTCTCTCAAATCTATCAAAACATCTCACAATTTTGAATAAGGGAACAATCCCAAATTCTTTAATTACTTCACACAATCAAAATCCCTTTTCTCTGGCTCCAGACTGATTAACCTGCTTGGTTTCCACTTCAACCCTGACTTCCTGCCGAACTTTCTCAAGGATCCTTTGTGTGTGTATTCCAGACCAGGACAGAGAACAGTTTATTACCCAGCACTGACAGGACCAGAAGGGAACGGGTAGATCTAATATTCCGGTTGATCAGGAGGTTCACATCATCAATGTAACAACACACACTGAGTAACAGAAAGGTCATGCAGGGCGTATACACATCACTGATCTCCTTTATTTCCAGCATCAATCACTTCAATAATAAGGAGACAATGGGGACCTGCTGATGCTGGAGAAATCAGAGTTGATGAAGCTTGGAGCTGGAAAAGGCACAACAGATCCTGAGGAAGGGTCCTGTCTGAAACCAATGGGAAGGTGAAAGGGGCCGTGGTACTAGAGTTCAGGGAAAGAGACATTGTTGGGCGGTACTAGAGTTCAGGGAAAGAGACATTGTTGGGCTGCAGTTCGTGACACAGCACTACTCATCGGAAAGCAGGAGGCAAGCTTTTGGCAACATTTAATTAGATCATGGAGCTCTAATGCTTCACCTTGGGATGGCGCGGTGGCACACTGCATAGCACTGCTGCCCCGCCAGCACCAGGGACCCAGGCCCAACTCCAGCCTTGGTGACAGTCTGTATGTTCTCCCAGTGTCTGTATGGGCCTCCACCGGGCACTCCTGACCCCTCCCAAAACCAAAAAAACATATATTTACATATTTATAAAGTCACGCATTGTTCCAGCTGATTCTACTGCGCTCTGTATTACGGTCTAAAAATGTGGAGATTTGGTTCAGTTGAAGGTAGGTTAGAGGTTGTTAGCTTTGTGTTAGTTCCATGGTGCCTGTGTGAGCTGATAAAGAATGTTTAAACCTTTGACCCAGCTGAGAGGCTTCCAGAAGCAAGACAGTCCTGAGGTTGCGATGGCTAGAATTATTAAAGAAGCTATTCGTTAAACAGAAACTGGGAGGTTTTGGGTATAAAAGGAAACATGAGTAAAAAGAGAAAGTCAAACCCAAAATCTATCAAAAACATGGTGCGTTGTGCTGAACCAAAGGACTCAGGTAATTTATGTTTGGAGAGAGAGAGAGTGAGGTTGAGTAAATTGGGGAGGGTCGATTAGCTCCCTAAAGAGAGAAGAAATCTAGATATGGAAGACTTGCCAAGGAAGTG
>NW_025189063.1:0-3198 GCF_004010195.1 Chiloscyllium plagiosum | reverse complement strand
CTTCATGGTTCAATTCCTCCATCCTTTGTAAAAGCTTAGAAAATTTACTCTTCACCATTTCCAGTGCAATTATGTCGTTACTGTAATGCAAATTGCAGACTTGCACACAATACTACAACAATGGCCTTACCAACGTTAAATAAAGTTTTTTTTTATTAGATTACCTACAGTGTGGAAACAGGCACTTCGGCCCAACAAGTCCACACCGACCCTTTGAAGAGTAACCCACTTACTGTTATTGTTACAATTGGTAGTGTAATATATCGACGGTTCATGACTGTTCAACTGTAGTTTGAAGCGACTTATTTGTAATATATAGTGAATCCAGGCAATGTCAGGCTGATTCCGGGGCTGATGGGATTGATGTATGAGGAAGGATTGACTGTATTAGGATCGCTTTTACTGGGGTTGAGGGTAATGATGGGGAGCTCACACAGACTTACAAAATTCTAAAAGGACGAGATAGGATAAATGCAGGTAGGATGTTCCCGAGTGTCCAGAACCAGGAGTCCCAGTCTGGGGATTCGAGGTCGATCATTTAGTACGGAGATGAGGAGAGGTGTCTTTGTGGATTTGTCGGGCATTGTTACGGAAATTAGGGAGCACGGGACCAAGTTGAATGTTCAACTGTAATTTTATTGTATGGATGGAGGAAACCCAAAGTGCGAAATGACCAATGCAGCCCTTATATTAATGTGAACATTGAAAGATTTCCAGTAGCTGTTGAATCCCGTTTCAAAGGAATCGCCCTGGTGCCATTATTTATGGAAGTAAACTCCAAAAAAGAGCCTGATACATCGTATTTGTACAGCAGCGTACCTCTGACCTTGGAAGAAGGACTGTGAAGACTTATCACAATGTGGTACCTTGTCCCCCACCCCTGAGCTGCGGAAGACCTCATTGCTGTTGGCTGACCATTTCAGCAATTGTAAGGGATATTACAAGATTTTGGGTCCCACTCCCTGCGAGGTTCCGAGGATGCAGTTAATTGCAGATTAGAAAACATGAACTGTTCCCAATGTAACTCTCTCTACCTTCTCATAATGAGTCTGTTGAACATTATTATTTATTCACATGTGAGTAATGTCCAGTGCTAATCATCCAACCATGAATGTATTCTTGGACAAGGTAGGGGTAAGTTAATATCGTGAACCCCGGCAGTCCTGTCAGACGTAACAATCTCCCTATGCAAATAGAGCTGCTAACGAGGAGGATTTCCAGGTTTTGGTTCCAACAGCACTGAAGGTATTGCTCCCAATCGGGACGATGAGTGTGCATGGGAATTGAAACAGAATTTGCGAGTGATGTTTCCACATTTGCCTTTGCTGTCTCTTGTGCCCCCAGGCGATAAAGGTGATGGATTTCCAATGTGCTTTTCGGCAAGGCTGCAGTAGGTTCACACTGACGTGCATATGCCTCGGTGGTGGCGGAGAGATTGTTGAATGGAAGGTTCAGCATTTCAAAATAGCGTGGAGCAGGGAAGGAGTGTGAGGGAGTGGGTAGCTGCTTTGTCACTTGACCGTATCCAGCCATTCGAGTGGTCTAGGTGCTGTCCTTATACGGTCAAGTGGGAATATTGTTAGATCTTTTCTTGTTTGAGAAGTTCTTTGCCTGGAATGAGTGTCGCACAAATGTTCCTTGTCCCTTGACAGACAAGTGCTCGATTTTTTTTTACAAATTCTGGTTGCATTTCAATTTGGACTATACCACATATGAGGAATGGAGAATGGAGATGAACATTGTTCAATCATCGGCGAACATCCTGACATTTGTGCTTCCGATGGAAGCAAGGCCATTGATGTCGCAGCTGAAGATGGTTTGGCGTTAGACACTTTCTGAGGAAAACCTACAGAGATGTTCTTGACCTGAAAATATTGCCCTCCACCAATCACAAACCTCTTTCTTTGTGCCAGATAGTTTTCCAAACAAAAGAAAGTTTGCCCCGGACGCCCATAGACATGACCACTGTTATGGTTCCTTGATATCACACTCGCACAGAAGCTGCCTTAATGTCAAGAGAAGTCTTTGTCACCTCACGCTTGGCGTTCAGTTCTTATGTCCATGTTTGAAACAACACTGTTTTGAGGTGAGGTGCTGAATGGCCTTTGTCTCCAACCAAAACAGTGGTAGAGGTTCTACACGATGGTAACTCTTCAATCCATTGTGTTAATGATGCCACCTTATTGAGTCTCATTTCCCAGTTGTTCGCTCGTCGACCTCTATGCCAGGGTATTACACGTACTTCTCCCAAATCTCTTACTCCTCTTAAATCATCAAACCACAGCAGTGTTAGGGAGCAAAAGGAAACTTTTAGACTCATGGAGCGTGAAGCAGATTTATCTCCCCAGTATCAATCTCTTAATTTATTGCCCATTTCCGAGCAAACATTTTCACGCAAATAAGTATACATTGTTCCTCAATTGTACGTGCCTCCACCACAATCCCAGAAACTACACTGCATATCCTGACGACTGACAATATGCAAAAGCTTTCCTTCACATTAGCCGTTCATTCATTTGGGCACCACTTTAAATCTGCCTCCCTTTATTTTCCTTCTTCCTTTAACATTTCGAGTCGGCACTCCTTACCTCCTCTGTACAGCCCTTTGTCCGATTTCCCTGTCTCGACCTTTTTCTCTTGGAGAGGACTGTCTCCAACCTCTTTCATCTGTCCTCATCTCTGTTGTTTCTCGTCCCTGTCCCAATTTCTGCATATTTTTATTGTGCTCTATCTCTCACTCTCCCTCTCGGGATTGCTTGATGTCGCTCTCTTGGGGTCACACGTCTGCGATTTGAAAATCATCTACTACCTCTCCATCCACTCCCACAAACAGTCAATGTATATTTGCAATTCGAAACTATCCACCTCACAATTTACAATTCTTTCAAAATTGAATTTGTCTCCTCACAGCAAGATCTACGTGAATTGAATGGTACCATGAAGAAAAGAGACAAGGAACCCAGGAATAACCTATTTAGAATACAGAATGGCCTGAACAGAGTAGATGTTGGGAAGATGTTTCCTTTGGTAAGAGAGACTAAAACTCAATGGCACAGCCTTAGAGTAGAGGGAAGACCTTTTAGAACAGAGAAAAGGAAAACCTTTTTCAGCCAGAGAGAATGGTGAATCTATCGACATTATTGTCACAGAGTGCTATGGAGGCCAGGTCATTAAGTATATTTATGACTCAAGTAGATT
>NW_025189062.1:0-3198 GCF_004010195.1 Chiloscyllium plagiosum | reverse complement strand
AGTGCTGCACTGTCAGTGGGTTATCACAGAGAACGTGCTTCACTGTCGGCGGGTTATCACAGAGAAAGTGCTTCCCTGTCGGCGGGTTATCACAGAGAAAGTGCTGCACTGTCAGTGGGTTATCACAGAGAAAGTGCTGCACTGTCGGTGGGTTATCACAAGGAAAGAGCTGCACCGTCTGTGGGTTATCACAGGGAAAGTACTGCACTGTCGGTGGGATATCACAGGGAAAGTACTGCACTGTCGGTGGGTTATCACAGGGAAAGTGCTGCACTGTCGGTGGGATATCACAGGGAAAGTGCTGCACTGTCGGTGGGTTATCACAGAGAAAGTGCTGCACTGTCGACAGGTTATCACAGAGAAAGTGCTGCACTGTCGGCGGGTTATCACAGAGAAAGTGCTGCACTGTCGTTGGGTTATCACAGGGAAAGTGCTGCACTGTCAGCGGGGTATCACAGAGAAAGTACTGCACTTTTGGTGGGCTATCACAGGGAAAGTGCTGCACTGTCAGCGGGGTATCACAGAGAAAGTACTGCACTTTTGGTGGGCTATCACAGGGAAAGTGCTGCACTGTCAGCGGGGTATCACAGAGAAAGTACTGCACTTTTGGTGGGCTATCACAGGGAAAGTGCTGCACTGTCAGCGGGGTATCACAGAGAAAGTACTGCACTTTTGGTGGGCTATCACAGGGAAAGTGCTGCACTGTCGGTGGGATATCACAGGGAAAGTGCTGCACTGTCGGTGGGTTATCACAGAGAAAGTGCTGCACTGTCGACAGGTTATCACAGAGAAAGTGCTGCACTGTCGGCGGGTTATCACAGAGAAAGTGCTGCACTGTCGGCGGGTTATCACAGAGAAAGAGCTGCACTGTCGGCGTGTTATCACAGAGAAAGTGGTTCACTGTCGTTGGGTTATCACAGAGAAAGTGCTGCACTGTCGGTGGGTTATCACAGGGAAAGTGCTGCACTGTCCGCCAGCTTTCACAGAGAAAGTGCTGCACTGTCCGCCAGCTTTCACAGAGAAAGTGCTGCACTGTCCGCCAGTTTTCACAGAGAAAGTGCTGCACTGTCCGCCAGTTTTCACAGAGAAAGTGCTGCTCTATCGGTGGGTTATCACAGAGAAAGTGCTGCATTATCGGCGGGTTATCACAGAGAAAGTGCTGCACTGTCGGTGGGTTATCACAGGGAAAGTGCTGCACTGTCGGCGGGTTATCACAGAGAAAGTGCTGCACTGTCGGTGGGTTATCACAGAGAAAGTGCTGCATTGTCGGTGGATTATCACAGAGAAAGTGCTGCACTGTCAGTGGGTTATCACAGAGAAAGTGCTGCACTGTCAGTGGGGTATCACAGTGAAAGCGCTGCACCGTCTGTGGGTTATCACAGAGAAAGTGCTGCACTGTCGGTGGGTTATCACAGAGAAAGTGCTGCACTGTCAGTGGGGTATCACAGTGAAAGCGCTGCACCGTCTGTGGGTTATCACAGAGAAAGTGCTGCACTGTCAGTGGCACTGTTGGTGGGCTATCACAGGGAAAGTGCTCCACCTTCGGTGGGTTATGACAGAGAAAGTGCTGCACTGTTGGTGGGATATCACAGAGAATGTGCTGCTCTATTGATGGGTTACCACAGGGAAAGTGCTGCACTGTCGGTGGGTTATCACAGAGAAAGTGCTGCTCTATCGGTGGGTTATCACAGGGAAAGTGCTGCACTGTCGGCGTGTTATCAATGGGAAAGTGCTGCACTGTTGGCGTGTTATCACAGGGAAAGTGCTGCACCTTCGGTGGGTTGTGACAGGGAAAGTGCTGCACTGTTGGCGGGTTATCACAGAGATAGTGCTGCTCTATCGGTAGGTTATCACAGGGAAAGTGCTGCACGGTCGGCGAGTTTTCACAGAGAAAGTGCTGCACTGTCGGCGGGTTATCACAGAGAAAGTGCTGCACTGTCGGCGAGTTATCACAGAGAAAGTGCTGCATTGTCGGTGGGTTATCAAAGGGAAGGTGCTGCACTGTCGGTGGGTTATCACAGGGAAAGTGCTGCACTGTCGGTGGGTTATCACAGGGAAGGTGCTGCTCTGTCGGTGGGTTATCACAGAAAAGTGCTGCACTGTCAGTGGGTTATCAGAGTGAAAGAGCTGCACCGTCTGTGGGTTATCACAGAGAAAGTGCTGCACTGTCGGCGGGTTATCACAGAGAAAGTGCTGCACTGTCGGCGCGTTATCACAGAGAAAGTGCTGCACTGTCAGTGGGTTATCACAGAGAAAGTGCTGCACTGTCAGTGGGTTATCACAGGGAAAGTGCTGCACGGTTGGTGGGCTATCACAGGGAAAGTCAAGCACTGTTGGTGGGCTATCACAGGGAAAGTGCTCCACCTTCGGTGGGTTATCACAGAGAAAGTGCTGCACTCTCAGTGGGTTATCACAGGGAACTGCTGAACTGTCAGAGGGTTATCACAGGAAAAGTGCTGCACTGTCGGTGGGTTATCACAGGGAAAGTGCTGCACTGTCAGTGGGTTTTCACAGGGAACTGCTGAACTGTCAGAGGGTTATCACAGGGAAAGTGCTGCACTGTCAGAGGGTTATCACAGGGAAAGTGCTGCACTGTCAGAGGGATATCACAGGGAAAGTGCTGCACTGTCAGAGGGATATCACAGGGAACGTGCTGCACTGTCGTAGGGATATCACAGAGAAAGTGCTTCACTGTCGTAGGGTTATCACAGGGAAAGTGCCACATTGTCGGTGGTTTTTCCCAGAGAAAGTGCTTCACTGTCGTAGTGTTATCACAGGGCAAGTGCTACACTCTCGGTGGGTTATCACAGGGCAAGTGCTGCACCTTCGGTGCGTTGTGACAGGGAAAGTGCTGCACTGTCGGCGAGTTATCATAGGGAAAGTACTGCAATGTCGGCGAGATATCACAGGGAAAGTGCTGCACTGTTGGCGGCTTATCACAGAGAAAGTGCTGCACTTTGGGTGGGCTATCACAGGGAAAGGGGGGCACTGTCGGCGGGTTATCACAGAGAAAGTGCTGCACTGTCGGCGGGTTATCACAGAGAAAGTGCTGCACTGTCAGAGGGTTATCACAGGGAAAGTGCTGCACTGTCAGAGGGATATCAAAGGGAAAGGGCTGCACAGTCAGAGGGTTATCACAGGGAAAGTGCTGCACTGTCGTAGGGGTATCACAGGGAAAGTGCTGCACTGTCAGAGGGT
>NW_025189061.1:0-3198 GCF_004010195.1 Chiloscyllium plagiosum | reverse complement strand
TCTCAGCTAAGATCGAAACTGGTAATCCCCCATGACAAAAGGCCGGCATTCCAGGAATGAGTAAAGGTAAATATCTTTGAAAACCTTCGAAAATAATTATATCCTTTTATTTTAGTTTAGGGGATCAAAATTTCACACAGTGCATCAGGCGTGGTCTCAACAATGCCCCGTACAGATGCAATAAAACATCTCCGCGATTAAACCTGATACCATTTTCCTAAATTCATTTGTCAAATGTCACCAAAAAAAAACTGTGAATAAATGCAAACATCTTGGTAGCACAAACTTCTGGGGAAGGGAATTCCCACTTGAACAGCCCTTTGAAAGTTTCTCATTTGTGTTCCAACCAAATGACTGATGCCAAAAACAGCATCATTCCACTTACCTTCCAAATCACTTGCTGCATCAGCGGATTGACTTCATATGATTCATGTCCCAGGAACATGGAAACCGCCTGTATCACTAAGTTCTGCAATCTCTTTCCATTTAAATTGTGTCCCATTGTGTTATCCTTCACGCCAAAGTAGCCAACTTACCTTATGTTATTTCTGTTGAAGGTTTGCTCAATCACTTTTCCTGTCTGTATCTCATTGCAGACTCACTCCATCCATTTGATGATACATTGAATGACCATCTTGGTGTACCAGCTAATTGAGCTCCAAGCCATTCCCTCCCCTTCCTCCAGATCTTTGAAACAGATTATTGATTACTGATGACCCCACAGTGATCTCTGAGGCACTCCAGCAGTTACAGCTTTGCAGCCTGAAAATAGAAATTTGTCTCTACTCTCTATTTCCTGTTAGCGACAGCTTCCCTGTTCCTTTGTAGCGGCTCAGGTGGGTTGAATGGCCTCCTCCCGGGCTGTGTAATGTACTCAACGAGCTGAATTACTTCATTCTACTTTTCTGTGTAATTCCTTAGATGGGCAGAATGGTCTCCTCCTGTCTCATTGTAACGATTCTACAATGTAACTGCCTCGAGGAGTGGAGCAACTACACATGGGGAGGGACAGCAGTCAAACTCGAGGGTAGATTGAGACAACACATTGGGTATAGACAGCAGTATAACTCTGTAACAGCCTAGAGGGTGGATCGAGAGATCAACACATGGGCTGGGGCAGCAGTATATCTCTGTTACAGCATCGAGGGCTGGATTGAGGAACAAAACATGGCGTAGGGGCAGCAGTTGGCCATTTAGATGCACCATTCAGAATGCGCATTACTGATCCGAGTGTGTCTGACCATCCGTCTGCTGTCTGCTCCCAATAAATATTGACTCTCCTGTCCATCAAAGGTCAGTCGCGCTCAGCCTTGAATATCTTCAATAATCGAGTCGTCACTGCTCCCTGAGGATGAGGACACTACAGGTAGCACAACACTAAAGTGAAAGTGACGTCCTTATTTCATTCTGGGCCCTGTTATTTTAAAACTGTGTTAAGTGAACAACAAATCACCACCTCTTTTCAGACATAAGACAGAATAATAAGGAATAAACATAAACCATTCCGTACTCCAAACCTGTCCCACATTGCCACTGACCCTTTCCAATCAAATATGTATCAAACCCCGCCTCTGCTGCTGTCTCGGAAAGAGAATACCTGATAGCATAGCACCATATGAGCATGAAGAAAGGAGCATAATGAGGCTATTCAACCCATCGAGTCTGATATGCCATTCGATAATTTCTTAAATGTTCCTCAACCTCATTCTCCTGCCTCCCTCTGAGAATCCTTGATAGCCTTATAAATCAAAATCTTATCTTATCTATTTGTGTCTTAATGACACTAGTGTTTGTGTCTGTGTGTACATATGTGTGTTCATCTGCTTGTCATCTGTGTATTTGTGTGTCTACGTCTGTCTTTCAGTGTATCAGCCTGTGTATCTCTCATTGCGTTTGTGTCTATTTGTGTGTGACTCTATATGTCTGTATGTGTTTCTACGTGTGTGCATGTCTATTCCCTTGTATGTGTTGTGTTTGTTCGTATATTGGTGTGTTTACCAATAATTCTGTGTATTTCTGTGTCTGCATCTCTGTGCAGTGAGGTATTGGTGCTTTTTTGGGGGGAGTGAAAGGACTGTCATTGGAACTGCCAGTGAGTTTAAAGTGGGAATTGTCTTTCACTGAGCACTGCTCCTTAATCGGTCAGTGGGACATGAATGTTTCAGTCATTCCACGCGAGGCATCCCAATCCACTCCATCTTGTACTAGGGAACTCCCCACATAGCAAGGGGTAGGCGGGTGAGGGAATTGATATTGGGAACTCGACCACACGGTTGGCAATTTCTGTCCTATTCCAGGCTGTTTCTCTTGGAATGGGAGAAAGGGAGGGAGGGAGGGAGGGAGTGGGTGGCTCTGCTGTTAGTGCTGATGTAGGTGTGGCTGGGGGAAATTGTGAGGTTTCCGGAATGAGTCAGTCGACAGTTTTGAATCCAGATAGGGTTATTAGTATGGGGTGTATTGCGTAGGTAACAGAGAATGTGTGGGAAGGAAGTTGTTGAATTCAATAGTGAGAGTGGTAGTGCCTGAGCCTTATTTGGAGATAGAGCATGAGGATTGTCTGGAGCTAGAGGCTATAACAGATACACAGTGAATGTGAGGGAGCAGAGAGAATATGGTGACCTTTATCCTGACAGAGTGGGGAGGACATTGATGCTTGTCCTGTATTGATGGACATTTCTTCAGATCATCTTAGCATCGAGGTGAGTCTCCCCGAATGTCTTGTCAAAGTCTAGCACTAATAATAACAAAGGCCTGTCCCTCAGCTTCGACAGAATCAGTTTAGGTAGAGCTTACAAATGGGAAGGAGAAGTAAATATTGCTGTGTCACATATCGAAACCAAACGGCTGCAGAAAATCTCAGCATCACATGCTCTGGAAATTAGATAGGTAAGTATTGTGGATACCTCAGTCTTATTGGATGGTCTCAAGTTGCATCTAAACTGCATTAACTAAGTGACTGCTCATGCTGTGTAAAATAAATTCCTTAAGTTTATATGAGGTGGGTTGAAGAGTATGTTGTGAAGCAAACTAAAGAACCGGTCATTTCGGATTTGGTGTTGTGTGGTCAGATTGACGAAATACTAACCTTGCTCTGAAGCAGCTTTTAAGGAATAGTGACGTTAATAAGCTGGATTTTACACGGTGTCCGCATACAATATAGAATGCTTCAGCATTCTGGTTAATCATCATGGAAGCCTG
>NW_025189060.1:1358-3198 GCF_004010195.1 Chiloscyllium plagiosum | reverse complement strand
GTGAGGACTAGCTTATTCTTATTTATTCAGGTCTTTCCTGGTATTTCTAAAGGAGGACTGGAACCATGGGCACTTAATGGAGGCGAGTCAACTTATCATCGAAACAAAATGTGAAAGCATTCAGATTGAGTGCATTCATTCCCTGAAGCTTAATGTCCATTCTTTTGCATTTAGGCTGGCTGGTGGTGTGAATAATTTATGACTGAAATAAATCAGTTGACATATGCAATGATCATTGATGTTTTTGGAAAAGCCAGCATTTGTAGACTGTTCCTCATTGTTCAGAGGGGAGTCCTCGGTCAAGAACATTGATGTGTGTTTGGAGTTTCATGCAAACAAGAAAAACTTAAGGACGGCAAATCTATGCACTTAAAGGACATTAGGACACTGATTTTTTCAAGACTGGACAGAAATTACATGTTTGACACTGGACTGTTTATTTTGGTCAATTAATTTAATTCTAACTTCCACATTTGGCATTGTGAAATTCAAAGGTGGTCGAACACGACCTTAACATTTTGGATTACAAACCCAGAGAAAAGTCAGCCCGCCCACCCTCTTCAAGAGGAGGTTCCAGACTTAGAGTCTTAGCGTTTTAGATTCATGGAGGGCATAAAAAGACCATTCACTCCAACTTGCAAGCACCAACTCGATAACTGAAGCTAAACTCCTTCCACTTTACTGCGTTTGACCCACATCGCTCTGAACTTTTCCAGCAGATGTACCAATCCAGATGCATTTGAAGTATCACAATGTAACTGTCTCTACAAATTTTCGAGCAGCTCATGCTAATCTCGCATTTCCAAACAGGGTCTAAACTAATTCCTTTTCAACAATTTGATATTTTGAACCAATAAACCACAAGTTGGATTCATGAAAATCACGCATCATCAATGAATCTCCACTTGTGTCCTATTCCTTCATTGCATCATTGTTGCAACTGCCTACATGTCTCTCAGGGATATCATTTGTCGATTCTAGATACTGTTCATAAAACTCAGTGTGATTTCTGCAGCTCCTTCGTGTTAGTGCTCGAAGCTGGAAAATAAGTCATGATGTCGGATCTTCCCCTTTCATTGATTCATGAATATTGCAAAATGTTGGTAAATTATCATTCCAGTCAGAGCTTTTTGTTGCGTGGTGTTGAAAGCTGAATGACTCCTCTATCATCCCCTTTGACGTGCTCTCAAACCATTTTAAGCAGCCTTTTAATAAAATAAATCCTTTTGTGGAGCACTTGAGCCACTTCCTTTTGATGGCGGCTTCTGAAGCTCATTATCAATTTTTTGTATTCCATCTGCTATAAGTACGTACATTATAATTTCGTCTGACGTTTCAGGTATGGTGCACTTTGAGGAGGCGTTGTCTCCATAAACTGTGTGCACTTTTCACCATTTGAAAACCCAGTTATTTCTGTTAACCCAGCACGTGTATCATGTTCCAGGCTCCTCATCAATATATGTTGTTAAGACATTTGGAATACTCTGCACCATTCCATGACAGAGATTAATGTCTGAGACAAAACTTGTGACACTTCTGTACAGCCCATGAAAAAAATTCGCTCAGTTGGGCCTTACCTGTCCAGATTGCGGGCATCATTTAATTTATCATCTTTGCTTTCCAGTTGTTACCGTACAATGCAGTAAAACTGCAGTGTTATGCAGTTTTGAGGATGCCATTCAAATGAATTTTAGTTAGCAATAAGTGCATGAGCATCATCCAACTTTCCTACCAACCAGTGGCTCTGATCTGCATAATCATTAACTGCTTGTACTGGTTGGTTCGGGCCCAAATCAATTCTTGCCATCCAGCTTGCCTCATTCACCTGCAATTTGCATAC
>NW_025189060.1:0-1343 GCF_004010195.1 Chiloscyllium plagiosum | reverse complement strand
ACATCGCCAGGCTTTCGGATTCGCTTCCCACCTCCGGCGTCTGCCTGGGAGGAATTTGCACATTCTCCCCACTTCGAAACATGTGTCCTCTGGGGGTTCCAGTTTCCTCACACAGTACGAAGATATGCAAGTTAGGCGACTCCGAATTACCCATTGTGTTCAGCGATATACAGGGGATGGGAACCAAAATTGTAGTTAGAGTATAGAAAAGGTTGAGAGTAGGGAGGTCCAAAATCAAGATTCCAGGACGCAAGATGGCACCGGTAAGCAAGAAGTCGGTTTTATGTGTGTCAACTTCAACACCAGGAGCATCCGGAATAAGGTGGGTGAACTTGCAGCATGAGTTGGTACCTGTGACATCCATATTGTGGCCATTTCGGAGACATGGTTAGAGCAGGGGCAGGAATGGTTGTTGCAGGTTTGAGGGTTTAGATAATACAGTAAGAACAGAGAAGATGGTGAAAGAGGGGGAGGTGTGGCATTGTTGGTCGAGGACAGTATTATAGTTGCAGAAAGGATGTTTGGGGACTCTTCAAATGAGGTAGTATGGGCTGAAGTTAAAACAGGAAAGGAGAGGTCACACTGTTGGGAGGTTTCTATCGGCCTCCGAACAGTTCCAGAGATGTCGAGGAAAGGATAGCAAAGATGATTCTCGATAGGAGTGAGAGAGACAAGGTAGTTGTCATGGGGGGACTTCAACTTTCCAAATATTGACTGGGAACACTGTAGTACTAGTACTATAGATGGGTCAGTTTTTGTCCAGTGTTTGCAGGAGCGCTTCCTGACACAATATGCAGACAGGCCTCAAGGGGCGAAGCCACATTAGATTTGGTGCTGGGTAATGAGCCCGGCCAGGTGTTAGACTTGGTAGTGGGTGAGCACTTTGGTGGTAGCGATCACAATTCTGTTATGTTTAATTTTGTGATAGAAAATGATGAGTGTATACAACTGGGCAAGAGTTTTAGCTGCAGGAAAGGCAATTACGATGCGAATAGGCAAAAGTTTGGATGCAAAGGATGGGGAAGGAAACTGCAGCGGACAGGCACATTAGGAATGTGGAGCTTATTCAAGGAAAAGTGTAGAGCGCGGGGACCGTGGTTTATGAAGAAATTGGAACCTCTGGTCAAGAAGAAGAAGAAGGCTTATGTTAGGATGAGATGTGAAGGCTCAGTTAGGACGCATGTGGGTTACAAGGTAGCCAGGAAAGACCTAAAGAGAGAGCTCAGAAAAGCCAGGAGGAGACATGAGAAGCTGTTGGCGGATAGGATCAGGGTAAACGCTGAGGAATTTTACAGGTATTTAAGGAAT
This sequence comes from Chiloscyllium plagiosum, assembly GCF_004010195.1. NCBI lineage: Eukaryota > Metazoa > Chordata > Chondrichthyes > Orectolobiformes > Hemiscylliidae > Chiloscyllium > Chiloscyllium plagiosum. Next base: position 35 of record NW_025189060.1, on the reverse strand, counting down.
ACAAGAATGACAAGAGTAAGATTAGGGCCAATCAA
>NW_025189059.1:0-3198 GCF_004010195.1 Chiloscyllium plagiosum | reverse complement strand
TGTTTCTGCCAAGAGAAGACTGAGGGAGTTTGGATCCAGTACTCTCTGAGGTATCCGACAGTGCTCCGATAACCTTACATGGATCTGTACATCTCTTTGATACATCGGAGAAGGCAAGAGACTTTGTAAACAAATTAACCGAATCGGAACAATTTAGTATCTACAAATAGTGCTGTTTGGTTATGTCTTTGTTGTTTTTTAAAAAAACAGAGGAAGTCCAGTTGGAGCTTTCTTTTCTTTGTTTTCCCAATTGGTAATAATCCGGTTTAAACTATGTTTGGTGGCGGTTGAGGTGCGTACTTTCAATTTCTAAGTGAAGTGATCCCAGAGGATGGGTGGGGTATTTACGCCATTGATCTTCAATGGGTTTTTTCTTTATTCATATTGCTATTCTATGGTATATTTACTTTCTATTCTGCTTGTGTTTGTGGTACAGCTCTAGCTAGAAGCAGGGAAAATTGTTGGGATGGCTAGATGCCCACTTATGGGCAGTTTGGGATGGGTAGTTGCCCCCTTTGGGCAGGAGGTGTGTTCCCGTATTCAGCGTCATTGGCGCTTTATATGATGGTTTGTATTGCTTTTAATCTTTGATAGTTTTGTAGGTTTGTTAAATGTAGTGGTTTCAGTTTATGTAGTTTTTATATTTGATGGATCATATGACGCTATGGCTCAGTGATTTGTGGCTCGAGTTCCTCCTCTCTGGAATTTTAATGTTACTGCAGAAGGTTATAGCTAATGACTTGATTAAATGGTGAACCTGGAATATCAAGGGAAGTCACTCACCAATTAAGAGGAAGAAGGTACTTTTGAGTCTTAGAAAGGAGAACGTGGATATTCCTTTGTTACAGGAGATGCACTTGGATGACAGGGAGCATTTGAAACTACAGCAGAATGGCCTTGATGGGGTTTACTTCACATCATTTAATACCAGAAGTAGGGGAGTGGCTGTATTGGTGAGGAGGAATCTCCCAGTTAAGTTACTAGAGTGTGTTAAAGACACACACACAGGAGGTTTGTAATTCTCAAACCCCTGATGAATGGGGAAGAATATGGTGTTTTAAATGTTTATTGCCCTCCAGGTCATCCCCTCAACATTTTGCTCGATGCGTTTTCTAAATTGATCAGTCTGGAGTCCTGGCAAATCATTAAAGGGGGAGATTTTAACTGTCTCATGGATCCCACAGTACAGAGGTTGCCCATTGGCCCACCCACACGCCCCCCCCACCCCCGATACCCTCTGTACAAACTAAACAATTAGTGGATGTGTGTGTGGAGTGAGGGTTGGTGGACATCTGGAGGTGTCCCCACCTTACAGGCAGGGATATTTCGCTTTTTTTTCCAATCCACACAGATGACACACCAGGATTGATTTTTTTTCAATCCCCGTGGCAACCCTGGACTTGGGGGCATCTTGTACGATCGGGAATATTACCATCTCTGACCACACTCCAGTGTACCTGTTGGTTAAGATTAAGGACGTTACGGTGGGTCCAAGGCACTGGCGAATGGATCCCTTTATCCTCAAGGATAATACATTTGTGGAGCATTTCTCTCGAGAATTTTGGGCATTCCTAGACATTAACTCACGCTCGTTTAGTAGCCTATCCTTCCTTTCGGAAATTGCCAAAGCCTATGCCAGTGGGTCAGTTATTTCCTACTCTGCCAGTAGGAGGCAGCAGAAGGGTGAGCAGCAACGTCTCCTTGAAGCACAGTTGAAGGCAGCTGAGAAGGCCTACTTTAACAGGCTCTCGTTAGTCAAGTTACAGAGGATTACGGCGCTGCGGTCTGCATTGAATTCCGTGCTCACGCAGACAGCAAAGAACGAGCTTACTTTTGCAAAGCAAAGGTTATATGATCATGGTGACAGGCCTGGCAAATATTTAGCATATCTCGTCAGGGAAAGGAGCGCCCCTCAAGCCATTACGGTGATTAGGGAAGGGTCTGGGAACCGAACATGTGACTCCAAACAGATTAATGTATCATTCCAGAGATTAGCACGGAAACACAAGCTACCTAACAGGGACCTCTTTCATTTATGTCAAGTTAGAGATTTTATTCAAATAAAGACGACACTTTTGACTGATCCCTCCAAATCCGACATAGAGAGAGGGGTGATTTAGCCCCATATCCTGCAGACCCCACAAAGTTCTGTATTTTTCTGACACAACATCCCACCAAACCCAACACAGACCTGGGGACGTTTCCAGGGGAGATGAGAAATCGACTTGACATCAGACAAAGAAGATCAGCCGTGAAGACAAGGCTTAAAAGCAAGCCATCCCAGATGGGACTTGAACCCACAATCACAGGCTTAGGAGGCCAACGCCTTACCCATTAGACCACTGGGGCCACATCTACAAAACTGAAATGGCAGCCTATAAATACTGCACCCTGAACCTCTCATATTGTGTTCTTCTCTGAGTTTTATACTCACACTGATTGGTTGTTCCCCCAACATCTCACGCTAAATCATTGGCTGCTTGATAAAATTGATCAACTCCAACTTTGCAGACCCACAGTTTGAGGCAAATGGAGCAGACAGGAGGAAGTGGAGATGTTGCAAAAAGCTGCATTGAGGACAATTCAACAGGATCTTAGCGGGCATTCAGCCCATTGGGGCTGTGCTGTCTCTTTCAGACAAATCATCTCAAGATCTCCCAAACCCTGGAATTACCTTGTGCAAGTTTCTACTAAAGAGCATTTGCTATAATCTCGAAGCAGGCAAGTGATTTTGAACGGAGTAGTTGAAAAATCCAGTCAATTTGGATTGAGATGGAGTTGATATGGGACGAAAATCAGCCACCACAAAGACCAGGTTTAAAACGTCAACACCCCAAAAGGGATTGGAACCACCAATCCACTACATCAGAAGCTACACTCTTACCCATTAAGCCACAAAAACTCAGTGACCATACTCTACTGGGAATAATTGATCTTAAACGAGAGCTACAGCCGAGCATATTCCAAGATCTGAAACGACACACTGAGGGATGCACTAAAGTATCGGGCAGCTGCTGCCAAGGTGTAACAGGGAAACAACACAGTCTCAGGTCTTTCTGACAAATTATCACATCGTTCTTTCAGTTCTCAGACCCTCTTGGTGCCTGACACTGAACAGAGATCGGTTCCTGCCCAAGTACAAAATGCCTTTTTTTTTCACCACAGAGAACTTTGAGAAATGTCAAAATTCCAGTGTTT
>NW_025189058.1:0-3198 GCF_004010195.1 Chiloscyllium plagiosum | reverse complement strand
AACGTCTCTCAGCAGTCTGTTTGGTTCTGTCTGCACTGTCTCTACGGTGGTTTTACTGTTACACACTGGAAACTACCTTTCAGATTTCCCTCAATTGCAATTACTTTCATTGAATTATTGTTTTCTGAGTGGAAATCTTTTCAGTTTTGCATTAAAAAATGAAGACAGGGTCATTCAGCCAAACTGATTTATGGCTGTTCGTTTATGCCAACGTTCACTTCTGCCTGAAATCTAATTCATATTGCCCATTTAACACAGTGTGTTGGTGTATTCCATTCTCCTCCCTGTATTTTCAAAACCTTCTATAAATGACTCAATACAATGTGCTCCAACTACTCTGGTGGCAATTACATTTTACACATTTCTTCACCTTCATTACTTTGTTTGTTCTGCTTGTGGCCTATTGCTCTCAGTTCAGTCTCATCCATCGCAGTTTTGAGGCCATCGTATTTAAGATTTTTATGAAGTCTCTTCTGCTTCGTTGTTCCCAGTGCAAAACAGAACCAGCGAAAGCAGATAACGGTTGGGTCTCCACTACTTTCTGAGATACAAAATGCCACTAATTCAAGACAATCGATCGTCTGAAAAGCTTTCTGCTCTTCGTCGCCCGTTTGCTGACCCCCAGTCGCAAATTGTGACTGTTGGATAGACTTTTCTGTGCGGAGAACATTTCATCGATACGTCTACCCCTTAATAATTCTACATGTTCAAATTCAATCACTCTGCTTCTTTTAAACGATCGGCAATGGAGCTTACACTTCAGAGTAGCTTCACAAAGGACAATAACGTTATCTCAAGGGGATGTCTAGTGAATCTTAGCTTTACGTGTTCGAAAACAAATCAATTTATTCTCAAGTAAGGAGAACAATTTTCGAAATGGCATTTCAGGGTAGAAAACATTGCAGCCCTTCCTTCCATATAACTCATACTCCTGATGAGGGGGTTTAATTTGATCGATGCCCCAGAATTTGTCACTTATTCCTTTTGATGAACTGTTACTTGCAGTTTCTAAATGAGCATTCTTCAGTTTGAGTTGGTTCCAATAATCACCTTCATTACAGCAAACCGACATTTGAAAACACCTACATTAAATGAACCAAAACTCTTTACAATTTCACGTTCAATTATGAGCCTGGAAAATGGAAACATGATTGGTTAGATGAATGCATATATGAAATGAATTGAAAATAAATGGCATGTCGGTTATTCCTGACTCCCATTCCTCAAATAGGATAACTCATTTTGACGTGCAGCCAGACATCTTCCACCTGAGGTTCGCTGAGTAGTGTTCCTGATTTTCTCGTGGGTCAAATGTTTTCATTGAATGTTTGGAATTCGGGCTTGAATCTCTGCCTGGTACAAAGCTCTGTGAGCTTGCTCCTGTGACCTAAGCAACAAAAAGAGCTCCCTCGGTCACAGGTAACTCCTGGAATGGATCCCAGACAGTCGGCACTCTTTATTCATTAAAGCACCTGATCGCCATGTTGTTGGTATCCCTCTATTGACCTGTTTGACCATTCATACCACGAGTACAATGAAACCGTAGACTCAGGGCCAGGTGCCATTCATTTTTTTCGCCTGAGGAAACCAGGACCTGACACGCATATTCTGCTGACAAGCAACTCCGACATTGGACCAGAAGCGATACCTTCTAAAATATTTGTTTACTTTCTTTACATTTAAGCTGATAACAATGAATCGATCATTCAGCAACATAATCAATAGCAAGGTGGAATGCAGAGTCACTTACCAGCTGTGACAGTCACCGCCGTTCCGGATCCAACTACATGATCATAATAACACAGCAATGCTCCTCTCAATCTCCTCTGTACAAGAACCAATGTTACCTCAAAGCATCGAAACATCATCAGCACCCTGCTTGACCAAACTGATTATAAACGAGATTTAGATAAATAGACCATGTCCTCTGTGTCCAAGTTCCCTTTGGCTCAAGTTCATCTCTTGTTCTTCTATCAAATGGCACAGGAATACAAGAGGTGGATGCTCACTTCATGTCAGCGAAGAAGAATCGAATAAACAAATTTGTTCTTGCTGGGGATTGTAAAGATATCAACTTGAATTACAGCGAAGTGAAACTTCAAACTGACAATTGAGTGTTGGGGCCGGAGAATTTATACTTTAATTGGAAAGAAGTTTGTGATCGGGCTTCTTTCACTGTGACTTGTTCCAAAATGTCACAGTGGTATATGTCGGTGTAAAACTTCACAGGATTTGTTGAGATTTTGGGTATTACAGCTGAACGTCAATTCCTGATTTCAGCTGTTAGAACAGGATTCCGATTCACGTCAGTATCCTTTAACAGTGATCAGTCATTCTCGATATCCACTCATGCACACCAGTCTTGACAAAGATACGCAATCCAAAGACACATGGCATTTGTGAAACATAGAATGTTTTTAACATTAATCCAGTCTAATAGCAAATTGTACTGCGGGGCAGCCGCTGTGAGGCAGAAATGTGGGAGTTTCTGGCAGATTGGCTCTTTTTTCAATTTCTTTTTGCAACAATCTCCAATGAGAGTTTTTGTGGGACGAAAGCCGTAGTCCATCACTGTGTGTGCCATCCCAGTAACGAGCTTTACAGTAATAGGTGGCGGTGTCTTCAACTCTGACATCCCGAATTTCCAACGAAAATGTCTTTTGTGCTTTATCTGTGTACACAAAAAATCTCCCGCCGCTGGACATCTGCTCCCATTTCGTCGCTGCCCGCGTTTGTCTAAAGAATTCTCCACTCTCAAAATAATGATAAGAATAAAGACTTTTAAAAACACAGTTGATCGTGAGAGTCTGACATTCCTTCTTAGTCACTGCTTCTGGGCTCTGTGTCACTGACTGACTGAAATAACCTGAAAATTGAACAGAGAGAAGTGAGCGGGCATTAGAACTGACCCAAACAACGCAATTAACACTGCAGGCCCTGCCTGTAATGCGGACGAATTCGGCAGCAGTGTTGTTTGAAATTCGCAATGTTAATTTTTGTAATCGATACTCACAGGGTAAACAGACACACAGGATTAAACCAAGTAGGTTACCCATACCTCCCGAGTTGGGAACTGATAATTCGATGCAGGGGAACGACAGATTACTCTGGACTTCTGTATCGTGACCTGGACTGAAGCACTTTGGATGGAGGGAGTGGATGGTACGCTGTTTTGACCATGAGGTGATTGATGGGTGG
>NW_025189057.1:1981-3198 GCF_004010195.1 Chiloscyllium plagiosum | reverse complement strand
TGTGAACATCACTGCCAGAGAGAGATGGCGGGGGGAATCAGTTTAAATATCACCGCATGGGAGTGGGTTGGGAAGTAGACAGAGAGGGGGAGACTGAGAGATAGTGTCATGGAAGGTTGTGTTCCCAGGTTTCAGAATGCTGAAATGTCAGCATTTCGATAGCATCCTGTAACATGAGCCAGTCTTCCCAGGAAAGATGGGAAAAAGGGATATTGATGTGAAGTCAGATGAGCATTTGTTCTGCATCTTTGTAACTGGAATTGGTTTCAACAGAATATATGACTCATTGGGCAGATTCTAACAATAATTTATCTTTGTTTAATTTTCCTTGAGTGTGACAGAGGGACTGTCTGCACGAGGCTGAGCTATCTCCCGGTGCTATCACTTCAAACTTACCTCATTCACTACCCTCCCCACCCCATGATGTCCCTCTCATTCAATACTAGCCTGATGGGCAGATTCTAACAATAATTTATCTTTGTTTAATTTTCCTTGAGTGTGACAGAGGGACCGTCTGCACGAGGCTGAGCTATCTCCCGGTGCTATCACTTCAAACTTACCTCATTAACTACCCTCCCCACCCCATGATGTCCCTCTCATTCAATACTAGCCTGATGCTCCCATCCATCATGGCGGGTGGTACTCACCATCGCCCGAATGCCCCTGGATATTCAGTGATCGCTGGCGCTGGTGCCATCTTTAAAAGGCCAAGGGGAACACGGTTGAGCTTTCTCAGTTCGGAGCTGCCCTGCACAGATTCCTGAAGAAGGGCTTATGCCCGAAACGTCGATTCTCCTGTTCCCTGGATGCTGCCTGACCTGCTGCGCTTTTCCAGCAACACATTTCCAGCCCTGCACAGTTTACCTCGAGCATGGCAGATAAGAGGCACTTACATCACGGTTTGTCGACAGGGGCATGGAAGTCCTGGTGGAGGGGCTAGTATAGAGGGGGGCCATACCACCAGACACACCGAGTATGATCTGAGCTCACCACCCAGTTCAGTGCAGTATCTGAGGTCTGAAGAAACGTCCAGCAATACAGGACAAGCAGCAATAACCTTCCCCGCTCTGTCAGGATACAGCTCACCATATTCTCTCTGCTCCCTCACACTCACTGTATATCTGTTATAGCACCTACTCCCCAAACAAGATTCATGCTCCACCACTCTCACTGCTCTGTGCAGCACTTTCTCTCTGTCTCTGTCTCTGTCTCTGTCT
>NW_025189057.1:0-874 GCF_004010195.1 Chiloscyllium plagiosum | reverse complement strand
GCACCATCCAAACTGATGTCTTATCCATGTACTGATCTAAATGTCCTTTAAACATTGTAACTGTCCCTGCTTTCACCACTTCCTCTGGAAGTTCATTCCATACCCAAGCCAGCTTCTGTCTAAAATAATTACCGCTCATGATTTTTGTAAATCTTTTTCCTTGGACCTTCAAATATCCCTCAGTTTTGAATCCCCAACTCTAGGGAAAAGACATCAGCCCTTCAGCTTATCTGTACCCCTCATTATTTTGTAAACTTCTGTGAAGTTACCCCTTAATCTCATCCTCTCCAGTGAAAAAGTCTCAGCCTATCCAGCCACTCCTTACCGATCACTTCCTCCATTCCCAGCAACATCCAGATTACTCTCCTCTGAACCCTCTCCAGCTTAATAATATCAAGGTCAATAATATTAACGTGAAAAGTCAATGTATTTTATAAGTGTAGGGGAGACCAAAACTAGAGGGCATAGTTTAAAGTTGAGAGGGAAACATTTAAAAGTGACCTAAGGGGCAGCTTTTTCACCCAGAGGGTGGTGTGCCTATGGAATGAGCGGGCAGGGTGACCAGACTGGACACAGCATTCCAGAAGAAGTCTCGCCAATATCCTGTACAACCACAACATGACGTCCCAATTCCGATACTCAAAGGTCTGACCAGTGAAGGCAAGTGTGTTAAACACCTTCTTAACCACATTATCTGTATGAGATGCAAATTTTAAAGGACTATACCTGACGGCCTATGTCTCTGTTCTGCAACACTACCAAAGGCCCTGCTTTTAATTGTATAGGTCCTGCTCTTGTTTGATTTACCAAATCCAATACCTCGCATTAATCCAAACTAAATTCCACTTGCCACTCTTCAATCCAGTGAGTGATA
>NW_025189056.1:2580-3198 GCF_004010195.1 Chiloscyllium plagiosum | reverse complement strand
CTGATCTCAGGTATCTGTAGTCCTCACTTTCTCCTATAAGAACAAAATTCAGTCTATCATGCATCACTCTTCTCCGAAATCAAAAACTTGGATAAGGGCAGTTATATAATTAACAAAACTGACGAGACTTGCATCCTTGCAGAGATGCTTCCGATGGAAGCAGCTGAGCGGGAAGTGTATCAGCTGCAGGTTTAGCTGCATACTAGGTGAACACAGAATTCTTTGCTGCTTCTGCTCCAGCTCTTCCTTTAAATTTAACGAAGCAAACTTGCTGTTGTGATGGTTTGCTTGATCAGTGAAACTTCATATCCCTTAAATGATCGAAAGATCATTTAAAGTAAGGCGCATGTGATTTAATGTCCATAGGAAAGTTACTGACAAAAGCGTACTGATCCCTTCTTCATTGTTCTTTGCTTCGACACGTTTCGAGCTGATGACTGCGGAGCTGATTGAATCCATTGGATCAGGTTGTGAAGTGATGGGAGGTGATTGGAAGGCATGCTTTACATGTGAATAGCGAAGTTCTAGAGACGATGTTAACTGCTGAAAGTATTTTGCATTTCCTCTCTCATTCCTCCGATGCTAAGTGGTTATCAATATGAAGACACTCGCACATTT
>NW_025189056.1:0-1834 GCF_004010195.1 Chiloscyllium plagiosum | reverse complement strand
TTTTTTTAACAAAAGTATTAGTCCAACCATAATTTCAGCGTTTCCCGTTTTTATTTTTTCTGCATCCTCTCACTGAAATTACACGTATTAAAAAGAGAATGGCACTGTAATCCGAACCACTCTCTTCCCCCAAAGCAAAGGCTCGATGAGCTTCAAATGTCGCCACTAGGGGTCTTCAACCCCTTTCTCACTTTACTCCTCACGGGGGCTCAATCCCCAACAAAACACAAAGGACTCAAATTCCAGTTAAACACAGGGGAGGCGAATCTCTATTTAATGCACAGAACTCGAATGCCATTTGCACACAGAGAACACGGTGTCTCAGTCGTTAGCACTGCTGCTTCACAGCACCAGGGTCCCAGGTTCGATTCCAGCCCTGGGCGACTGTCTGCGTGGAGTTTGCACGTTCTACATGTGTCTGCGTGGGTTTCCTCCGGGTGCTCTTCTTTCCTCCCACAGTCCAAAGATGTGCTGATCAGGTGAATTGACCAATCTAAATTGCCCATAATGTTAGGTGAATTAGTCAGAGGGGGACGGGTCTGGGTGTGTTACTCTTCGGAGAGTCGGTGTGGACTAGATGGACCAAAGGGCCTGTTTCAACACTGTAGGGAATCTAATCAACACTAATCCCACAGAAATAAAGGTTCTCGAATCGCAACCAAGCACAAATTACTCAAGCCTTGTTTTCATCTCGTCGGAACCTCTAATGTCTGTTTGTCAGCGTGTTGGTGACTTTGAACCCTGCTTTTCAGCTCGTTGGGGTTTCTAAGTGTGTGCGAGCACTGCCAAGTGTAACTGGAGATATCAGCGTCGGAGGTTCTCGAGCTGCGGGAAATCGCTGCACGCAGCATGGACTAGTATGTGTCCGAATATTCCAGCGTGAGACCGAAGTGGATGCTGGCATTCAATGCCCTCCATCACTCCAGTAGGGAAAACAGCTCAGTGTCGAAATGCTGCCGTCGTCGATCAGAATTTTGGCTACTCCCTCCAGATGTCCAACCGGTTGTAATTGTGACTTGCTGGGATAGAGCTCGCTGCCAGGTCCGAATCGTTTTAAAATGCTGTGCAAGTGTGAGTCCCTTTATAATTTAAGACTGTTCCAGACTATGTGAAACTGTCAGAGAAATTATCCATTTAAACAGAGACCAAACAAGCGTTGACCGGGTGAAATTGACAAGCGTCTTCGTACAACCGATATCGATGGAAGAGAAATTGAATAGGCTGAAACAGAACTGACAGTCTGTACATGTAGATCAACGATTCTCTTCCCCGATCAGTGTACGCCGTCAATTTTATAGGCTACAGTAATATGGTGTTACTTACAATACGATCAAATGCAAAATGCAATCAATGCGAGTACGATCAGCCGTCCGATAGCCACAATTAGTCCATGGTTGAGTTATGAGATTCCGATCCTCTCTGACATTTGGTGTTCCCGTTCCACATCCTCGCATCAATGGGTTTCTATTGTTTTGAGTTCGGAAGCAAGTTACCTTGATGCAGTTCAGTCTGATGCAGTTCAAGTATGTGTAAGGACCAAGCGAGGGAAGGGGAAAAAATCCCAAGACAAAGAGATTAGACCTAACATCTGCAGTCCAGCCACTTCCAACCATAAGTGTTGATAGACTACTAAACAATTCACTGGAGTTGAATTTTCCACAAATGTCGCCAACGCCATGAATTAACAGCGCAGCACATCAGTGCAACCGACAAGGTGCAAGTTTCTCCAGAATCTTTCGTGAGACGTTCTAACTGGATGATACATCTTATCCCCGTCATATTGTCCACAAAATCACAGATTACAGTCTTTAAGAAATTCGATCCGGTGCACGTC
>NW_025189055.1:0-3198 GCF_004010195.1 Chiloscyllium plagiosum | reverse complement strand
AGTCGTAATTGGCTTGAAGGAAGAGGGTAATTTCCTGATTGGAAGCCTGTGAGCAGCAGTGTGCTGTAAGAATCAGGACTGAGTTCACTGAATTTCATCATTTATATCAAGGATGTGGATGTGAACATTGGCGCCATAGTTAGTAAGTTTCCAGATTACATCAGAAAGGTGGTGTAGTAGATTATCTCAGAGTACAACGAGACCACAATTAAATGGTACAAAGGGGCAAGGAGTGAGAGATGAAATGTAATTTAAATAAATGCGAGGTTTTGTATTTTGGGAAGGCAAATCAGGGCAGAAATTATACACTTGATGGTAAGGTCCTGGAGAGTGTTGTGGAAGAAAGGGACATAGGGCTGCAGGTACTTTGTTCCTTGAAAGTGGAGTCGTAGGTAGACAGTGGTGCAGTACACATTTGCCTTCATCAGTTAGAGCACTGAGTATAGGAGTTGTCGGGGCATGTTGCATCTGTGGTAGGAAACTGGAGGAGCACCCATTAGAAGCTCACACAGACACGGGGAGAATGTGCAAACTCCACACTGACAGTCACCTAAGGCTGGAATCAAACCTGAGTCTCTGGTGCTGTGAGGCAGCAGTGCTAACCACCGTGCTACCGTTTGGATGATTCCCTAACCAGAATGCACTGGAATCTCCTCACTGGCTAAAGCAAAGGGAATTCAGCCAAATCCAACTCTCCCACAATGTTGGTGAGGCCACTTTAAGAATATTGCGTGCAACTGGTTGTCTGCAGAAAAGATTTATGTAGATGTTCCAAGACTGGAGGTGTGAGCGTCGGGGAAAGGTTGATTAGGTTGAGATCGTTCCCCCAGGAGTGTCAGACATTGAGTGGTGACATCAGATGTATGGATATTCTAAATAGCCACGTTCTGATCGCAAGATAGGGGAGAGTGCGAATAATTTAGAAGGGACAGGAAGATAAATGTTTCAGACAGAGAGTTTTGTGTGTACAGAAATTGTTGCCAGAGGAAGTGGTCCAGGCAGGTACAATCACAGGAGGGATATTGGCCAAATGCTGGCAAATGGGATTAAATCAGATTTGATATCTGATCGGAGTGAACAGATTGGATTAACGGGCCTGTTTCTGTTCTGCGTGACTCTCTGATTCTATAAGAGGAATGACGAAAAATTCAAGTGGGAATTCTCTTCACTGGAAGTTTTTATTGTGCCTCTATGTTCACATGGACTGAAAGCTGTGTTAGTTAATTATTTCACAGGGAAGTGAGTTACAGATAATTGGACACAGACAGGAAAGTGGGACTGAGACCACAACTTGATCAGGCACAATATCGGTGCCTGGTGGAGAAGGGTCAAAGTATCTAATGCCCCACTCCTGCTCCTCAATCCCATGTTTCTGTGTTCCATTCAGGCCCTCAAATCTGCTAGACAGGTACAGTTGGAGGCTACTTTCATCTATAACCTGACGCACAGAAATGGAGGAGACCATTCAGCCCTTCAAGGCTGTCACATGCTTCGAAGTGATTTGGGAAATGTAATTGAAGAATCCAGGTGGGGTATGAAAGAGGCCCGTCTCTCTCTTTATACTGAGCTTCCGGTCTCTGAAACTTGTGTTTCATTTGTTGATCATGTATAGTTTCATACCCAATTTATCATTGCCCTCGACTCTCTGACAGGTCAATGTCCATCGACCTCCTCTTCAAATACTTTCAGTCACCTAGCTCCCCGAACACTCTTGAGGACAGAAATCCTGACATTCAATCCCACCTGTTTGAAGAAAACACTTGCTGCTCCTATACCATGGCCTCTTGATATGAACAGAAGAGGCTGACACAAGGGTTCAGGTAAAAATGACTGGCCCTGATATGAAGGCAGTGGTTGCCTTCTGTTGACATCATGGAGCTGAACAAAACTGGACTTAATGGGAATCAGAGTAAACTCTCCAGTGTTTGGAGTCAAACATGGCACAAAGGAAGATGTTCATCATCTCAGTCCTGGGTCAGCTCTGTGGGAGATCCTTAGGGTAGCTTCCTTTTCACAACCATCTTCAGGTGCTTCATCAATGTCCCCCCTCCCCACCCTCCCCACCATAAGATCAGAAGTGGGGATGGTCACTGAAGATTCCACAATGTTCAGAACATTTTGTGCCCACTCAGCTCCTGAACTGGTCTCTATCCATGTGCAGCAAAACCGAGACACCACTCAGGTTTGTTCTGTTAAAGTGTCTGTAACATTCATGTAACAGCACTGCCTGACACTGCACATTTCCACAGTAAAACAAGAGTTCATTCAACACCTCACGCTGGTTTCACAGGAATATGAGGAAGCCATTCAGCCCATTGACACAATTGGAGAAGAACAGTGACAGCCCATTCAGTGCCTCCAGCCTATTACTCAGGAAGAGAGGGAGTCTAGTGTGATGGACCACACCAGAGCCCCTCGAAAGTATTTGATGGCAATCGCCTAGACTCTAATATTTTCATATTTCAAACGAAATGTAAACTGTCTGTTCCAGATGCAATGTGAATGGTCAAACTATTTGGTGAGAAGCAAAATACCATTTATTTAAACACGGAAGATAAAATGAAACCAATGAAAGGGGAATTTAGAATAACACAATTCTATTGCAAAGTTGACAGAATAATAGATCTAGGAACTATTCCTAATGAACTATTCCAATATAGGAAAATCCCATAAACACAACCCTTGGCAAAAAGGGATATTCAGACACAGATTGTCACAAATATTTCTCCAATCCAGGAATTAAAAACAGCATCAAGAGAAAATTCAGAGAAAGTAGCAGCTAGGAGATAGTCACTGAAGCTTCCAACTCTGTGTTGACCCCATTAGTTTCTGATGTTACTGAGAAACCAAAACCCAGAGATCCTAATCTGTGAGAGCTGGCCACACCTATTCAGGCTGCATTAAAACAAACCCAAGGCCTCCCTAGCTGTTTACTCCAGTGGTCTTAACTAGCCAGCTTGGTAACTATCGCTCAATCTCTCTCTTAAAAGAAACCAGGACAAAATAACCTCTTAAAGCTGCAGCATCATCACACCTGTCAGTACATTGAGCTGGCAAACAGGAACCAGGGGTAACCCATCCGGCCCTTGGCCTTGTCCAATGGGACGAGGAAGACGTCATTCAGTCCGTTGAGTCACTGACACAGCAATAGGATGACGCCATTCCGCCCCTTGAGCCACTTATGCAGGAACAGGAAGA
>NW_025189054.1:1498-3198 GCF_004010195.1 Chiloscyllium plagiosum | reverse complement strand
TACTCTCGCTCTCCACATTTCCCACGGCTAACCCACCTGGCCTGCACATCCCTGGGCACTATGGGACAATTTCCCATGGCCAATCCACCCTAACCTGCACCTCCCTGGGCACTATGGGACAATTTCCCGTGGCCAATCCACCCTAACCTGCAATCCCTGGGCACTATGGGACAATTTCCCATGGCCAATCCACCCTAACCTGCACATCCCTGGACACTATGGGACAATTTCCCATAGCCAATCCACCCTAACCTGCACATCTTTGGACTGTGGGAGGAAACCCACGCAGACACGAGGAGAATGTGCAAACTCCACACAGAGAGTCGCCAGAGGCTGCAGTCGAACCTGGGTCCCTGGAGCCATGAGGCAGCAGTGCTAACCACTGAGCCACTGTGCCACCTAATACCTCTCTTGTGAGAGATGGTAAATTATTGGAATCAATCAGAAAGAAATGAGAACTTGGCAAGCAGAGAGGCATGGATCAGTCAGGAGGGATCTGTCAAATGAAGATTGTGTCTGGCCTATGTGGTTGATCTTTTCCAGGAGATAACAAGAGGATTGATGAGGGTAATGCAGGCTTTTCCTGTTGTCGGGAATGATCAAAGGCCCATGAGATCTGGGGGAAATGTAGCAAAGTGTACTAGAGGTGCTCAGAGGCAGAAGTCAAGGATTGCAAATGTCTTTTGCAAATGTAACACCCTGGCTTCAGCAGGGTTAATTATTGTGCAATCCCCGCTAACCATTTACACTTAAGTATAGGAGGCTTGAGCAAAAGATCTGCAGAAATTCAGTCCAGGGTGAGGGGGACCGCTATAAACTGTCAGGATTTACAACAAACCGCTCACACTGAGTGGGGAACTGGGAAGGTCAAACAAGGGGGTGGGAGGGGTGGACGGGAGAGAAAGCGAGGGCCCTTGGTTCCTAGATCCCAGGATGAGTTGGGAAACGTGATTCAAAAATCCTTTCCTCTGTTGATCCAGGAGCACATTCCCGGAGCAGGGAGGTAGGTCTGGAGCCTGGGCAATGACTAGGGTGTGGAGTTCACACTCTCGAGGGGTGTGAGGGGGCTCAGGTTTGTGTGGCTGTTGCCACGCGCAGTGTGGAGACTGGATTGGACCGGCCTGGACCTGTCCACGTCGGAACAGAGGGGCCTAAGGGGAGATTCGATTGAAGTGGACGAGGTTGAGGGAGATCTGGTTAGAGTGGACGGGAAGGACCGAGTTACCTTGGCAGAGAGTTCAGTGATGAGGGAATGGTTGGATGAAGCCTTTCTCCCACACAGAGGGGGTTTCGAGTTAGCGCCTGATGGGGGGGGGGGGGGAGCAGGAGAGTGCTCCCCCTTACCCCATGTGGACATGCCCACACCCCATCCCAGAGTCCCCAGGGCACTGTGCCCTTGGGAATATGGAAAGACTGGGATTGGGCCTGGTGGTACAGGCATTGGCCTAGACAGGCCGAGTGGCGTCCTTCTGTGCTGGGAATGTTTCAGCTTTTACGAAGAGGAGGAATAGACAGGGATGACTGGGGGCAAGACCGGTTGGGGAATTGAGGGGTGGGGTGGCAGGGGACAGGGATTGATCCTGAGGAAGGGTAGAAAGGTACGGTGCTGGAAAAGCACAGCCGGTCAGGCAGCATCCGAGGAGCAGGAGAGTTGATGATTCGGGCATTATCCCTTCATCAGGAATGTGGGGGGGAGTGGG
>NW_025189054.1:0-1425 GCF_004010195.1 Chiloscyllium plagiosum | reverse complement strand
GGAGGGTCCCGAGGTGGAAGATGAGGCGTCCTTCCTCCAGGCGTTGGGTGGTGAGGGAGTGGTGATGGAGGAGGCCCAGGACCTGCATGTCCTCGGCAGGGTGGGAGGGGGAGTTGAAGTGGTCAGCCATGGGGCGGTGGGTTTGTTGGGTGTGTG
Source organism: Chiloscyllium plagiosum (assembly GCF_004010195.1). Taxonomy (NCBI): domain Eukaryota; kingdom Metazoa; phylum Chordata; class Chondrichthyes; order Orectolobiformes; family Hemiscylliidae; genus Chiloscyllium; species Chiloscyllium plagiosum. The sequence goes on along the minus strand of NW_025189054.1, from coordinate 1,269 downwards.
TCCCCAATATGTTCTCTGAAATGCTCCACGAGTTGGCGCCTTGTCTCCCCAGCGAGAGCAACGGACACAGTAGGTGAGGTGGGTGGATGTGCAGGAATATCTCTGCCGGATGTGGAAGGATCCTTTGGGGCCTCGGATGGAGGTGAGGGGGGAGGTGTGGGTGCAGGGTTTACACCACTTGCAGCAGCAAGGGAAGGTGCTGGGTGTGGACCTAACGAGGGAGTTGCAGAGGGAATGGTCTCTTGCGGGACACAGAAGGAGGTATAGAGGGATCTCTGCTGGTGGGGCCTAACTGGAGGTGGTGGAAATGGTGGACGATGACAATCCTGAGGAATGCCAGCATGGATATCCAATGGATTTAAAGGTGTCCAGGAGAGGAATCCAACGAGGGAGAAGCTGGAGGGGTGGGCATCAATGGAGGGTCGACCTAGCGAAGGGTCACCTGCGCCCTACAAACCCCCACCTCCCCTCCAGCCCCTGCCGGGCCCATTCCCAAATGCTACTGCGGCGTTCCAGAATCGGAGGAATCCCTTCCGTCTGCTGACCGGGCCTCGTTTCTCAATCCGAGCTCAGTGGCAGCCGTGTGGGGAAACCACGTCTCTGTGCTGTCGCCATGGCAATGCCGGCCTAGCAGGGCCTCAAACACAGAGAGGTTTGTGGTTAGCGAGAGAGCGAGGGAGGGACACACCCTCATCACAGGCTAGGTAAACACAGAGGCAGGTGTGAGCTCTAAATTCCTGCCCTCAGAGGCAGCCTCCCCCAGTTTTAAAAAAAAGTCTTGTTGACCTAATTTGTCACCATTATCTCTGAGCAAACACAATGACCTGGCCCCCACCCCCTCACCTCCACCCCCCAAGCAGCCTGGCTGCTTAGCTTGACCTTTAACCCTGTCTTCGCTGGGCTCCTATCAGGACAGGGTCTGAGGTCGGGTAGGCCTGTCCCATATGGTGGGGAGGGGATTGAGTGAGGAAGGTCTCCCGAACCCCCAGGTCAACCCCTGGACCTGAGACAACACGGAGAGAGGAGGAGAGAACACAAGCAAGAGGTGCCAAGCGGCACGGCCTGGCTTGACTTGTTTTTGTTGACAGGCCTGAGATGCCTCCTACAAAGCACACATTATTACCAACAGCGTCTCCAACTAACACCCTCCCACTCCCGGGCCCATTCCCTATCCTGTCCCTCATACAGGCAGCACTCCCTCAGCAATGACGCTCTGTTTGCGCGGCACTCCCTCAACGCTGACCCTCTGACAGTGCCCACTCCCTCAGC
>NW_025189053.1:0-3197 GCF_004010195.1 Chiloscyllium plagiosum | reverse complement strand
TTGAAAAAATAGAATTCTCCATTGGGAAAAAAAAAGCGAATAATTCATGCACATCCTTTCACAAGCTCACGGCAGCTGAAGCATCATTCGAAGGTGAGGGTTGTCAGCTTCTGAGAATGTTTGATAAAGATGTTGATTCCGCAGTTAATACTGATCGTTTCGCCAGCATTATAATATACAAATACATAATTAACCTGTTTTTTCTCCACTGATGGTTCCAGGCCTACTGAGTTACTCTGTCATTCCCGGATTTGTTTTTGCATTTCCGTCATTCAGTGGTCTTTGTTTCGTGGTATCATGAATCATGCTTGGGACAAAAATTGATTACTTCTCACCTACACATTAAATTTCATGCTTTAACACCGCTGTCACCGGGATCATGTTGCAGCAATATAAAGCGCTGGTGAGACAACACATGGAGCATTGTGTTCGTTTCTGGTCGCCTTGTTATAGGAATAATCTGGAAGCTTTAGAGAGGGTGCAGAGGAGATTTATCAGGATGTTGGGCATACTGAAGGGCATGTCGAATGAAGAAATGTCTCAGGAGCTCGGGCCTTTTTCATTGATGTGTAAAAGAATGATAGGGGACCTGTAAGAGGTGTTTCAGATGATGAGGGCTATAGATAGAGTGGAAAGCCAGAAACGTTTTCTGAGGTGGAAATTGCTATCACGAGAAAGCATAATTTAAAGGTGATTGGAGGAAGGTTTAGGTAAGATGTCAGAGAATTGTTGATGCGTGGAATGCACCAGCAACTGTGGTAGTAGAGACAGAAACATTGGCGGCATTAATCGATTCTTCGATCGGCGCATACATTATATAAAATAAAGCATATGCAGACAAATTGATCTGAGAGTAGAATTTAATGTTGGCACAAAGTCGAGGTTCGAAAAGCCGGAAATCTGCTGCACTGTTCCATGCTCCATATATAAAGTTAAAAGAAAGTAATGCAGGTTTGATAACTGAACAGTGCCCATTACTGTCTTTGTTTTTCTGAATGTTATGTTCCCTCCGTCAGTCTCTCTCTCTCTCTCTTTCTGTCTCTCTCTCTCTCCCTTCATGAGTTAAAAGCAATCAGACTGGGTGAAGCATGTGTTACCTTTCTGCTGCTCTTGTTTAATGAGTTGTCAACTCGATACACAAAATATGCAGCCATCACTTTTTTTGACGTGTCATTATTATTGACAGAATAACTCTTGAAATTATAAAGAGAAAGCTGGTAGACTGACTTCAGCCCGGAGATGTGAGACACTCAGTGGAGAATGTGGAAGGCACCAGTCTTAGCACTCGATGTCCTGATGCTCATATGGTCCATTGCTTCAGCTGCACATTTAGAACTTCCTGAAATCGAAGGCTATTATATGTTTTCTCCCATTGCATCATTCGTAGGGATCCGAGAAGCATTTCAGTTCCACCCACCTCCTCTAAACTTACCAAGAGTCTGTAAACTCGGTAAATTTTCAGGTTTTCTCATTTTTTTTCTTGCCTCCCTTTGAACAGTCCTGTGCTGTCTTTCAGATTAGCGACATATGGCTCATAGGGCTGTTGCATGTTCCTCCTGTAGAATGTGGCAGGTGAGAGACACTTCACATGTCTCTGCCGATCACATCTGCGGGAAGTGCACCTAACTCCAGCTCCTCGAAAACCGAGTTAGGGAACCGGAGCTTCAGCAGGATGAACTACGGGACATCCGGGAGACTGAGGGAGAAATTGAGAGGATGCACAGGGAGGTGGTCACTCCTCGGACTCAGGATAAGGAAAGCTGGGTTACAGCCAAGGGGAGGAAAGGGAACCAACAGATAGAGCAGGGATCCCCTGTGGCCATTCCCCTCAGCAATAAGTATACCGTTTTGAATACTGCTGGTGGGGATGGCCTGCCAGGCAAAAGCCATAGTTGTCAGGTCTTTGTCACTGAGCTTGGCAATGTGGCTCACAACGGAAGGGGGAAAAAGAGGAAAACGTGAGTGGTAGGGGACTCAATAGTTAGACTGATTGACAGGTAATTTTGTGGTCAGGAATGGGACTCTTAGAAGGTATGTTGCCTCCCCGGTGCCATGGTCTGGAATGTCGCCGATCAGATTCTGAAGGTGGAGGGTGAGCATCCAGAAATCGTAGTACGTAGTGGCATCAATAATATAGCTAGGAAAGGGATTGAGGATCTGCAGCGTGACTACAGCGAGCTCGGTTGGAAACCAAAAAGCAAGACAAGTAGAGTAATGATCTCGGGTTTGTTCCCGGTGCCACAAGATAGTGAGTTGAGGGACAGTTAACGAATACAGCTTAACACGTGGTTCCGAGGCTGGTGCAGGAGGGAGGGCTTCAGATACCTAGTCCATTGGGACACCATCTGGGGAATGTGGGACCTGTACATGAAGGACGGTTGGCAAGTGACCTGGAAGGGCACAAATGTGTGGGAGATTTGTTTGACAAGGGGTTCCGAATCACAGCTAGAGATCTCAGCAGGGGATAATTGCAGATGGGGCAGTGACACAATGTCGTGAATCTATCAGGAAGTTTTCTCACGCGATGAAACGAAGGGATCAGTTAAAGAGTGTCTGCTTTAATGCAATGAGTGTCAGAAATAATAGAGACAGACTTAGAACATGAATCCGTTCGTGGGGCTATTTTGTCCTGGCCATTACGTAGATGTATGTTTTACAGGGGCAGGAATGGTTGATGGATGTTCCATGGTTGAGAACGTTTAAAAAGAACAGAGAGGGTGGGAAAAGAGGCAGGGTTGGAGAATTGCTGATCAGAGAGTGCATCACAGATGCAGAAATGAAGGTTGTTGAGGAAGGTTTGTCTTCTGAGTCAGCATGGGTGGACGTTACGAACAGCAAGGAATCAACCACCTCGTTGGAGTTTTTCGACAAACCCCTAATAGCAGAAGAGAGATTGAATATCTCGTTGGCCGGCAGATTTTGGAAAAAAATGCAGGTATGGCAGGGTGATTGTTATGGGTGATCCCAACGTTCCCAATATCGACTGGGACCTCCTTAGTACAGATAGCTTGAATGGAGCCGTTTTAGTCAGCTGTGTTCAGGAGGGTTTCCTTACTTAGTATGCAGACAGACCGACGAGAGGAGAGGCCATTTTGGATTTCGTGCTCGGCAATTATCCAGGACAGGTGTCAGATATCGGGATGTGAGAACTCTTTGGTGACATTGATCACAGCTGTCACACGTTTACCATAACCTTG
>NW_025189052.1:0-3197 GCF_004010195.1 Chiloscyllium plagiosum | reverse complement strand
CAATATCATAGAGTGTTCAGTTACAGTTCACACTTTCTCAATATCATAGAATGTTCAGTAACTGATCACACATTCTCAATATCATAGAATGTACAGTAACAGTTCACACAATCTCAGTATCACAGAATGTACAGTAACAATTCACACATTCCCAATATCATACAACGTACAGTAACAGTTCACACTTTCTCAATATCACAGAACGTACAGTAACAGTTCATACATTCTAAGTATCACCAAGCATCCAGTAACAGTAACAGTTCACACTTTCTCAACATCATAGAAAATACAGTAACATTTCATACATTCTCAGTATCACAGAACGTACAGTAACAGATCACTCAACCTCAATATCATAGAACATACAGCAACAGTTCACACATTTTCAATATCACAGAACATACAGTACAATTTCACACATTCTCAATATCACAGAATGTATAGTAACAGTTCACACATTGTCAATATCACAGAGTTTACAGTAACAGTTCACACATTCCCAATATTATAGAACGTTCAGAAACAGTTCATAGATTCTCAGTAACAGTTCACTCATTCTCAATATCATATCACGTACAGTAACAATTAACACATTCTCAATGTCATAGAATGTATAGTAACAGTTCACACTTTCTCAATATCACAGAGTGTACAGTAACAGTTCACACATTCTCAATATCACAGAAATTACTGTATCAGTTCACACATTCACATAAATCACAGAACATACAGTAACAGTTCACACTTTCTCAATATCATAGAATGTACAGTAACAGTACACACATTCTCAACATCACAGGACATACAGTAACAGTTCACACATTCTCAAGATCATAGAACATACAGTAACTGTTATCACATTCTCAATTTCACAGAATCTATAGAAACAGTTCACTCATTCTCAGTATCATATAATGTACAGTACCAGTTCACACATTCTCAGTATCATAGAATGCACAGTAACAGTTCACACATTCTCAATATCACAGAGTGTACAGTAACAGTTCACACATTCTCAATATCACAGAAATTACAGTATCAGTTCACACATTCACATAAATCACAGAACATACAGTAACAGTTCACACATTCTCAAGATCATAGAACATACAGTAACTGTTATCACATTCTCAATATCACAGAATCTATAGAAACAGTTCACTCATTCTCAGTATCAAATAATGTACAGTAATAGTTCACACATTCTCAGTATCATAGAATGTACAGTAACAGTTCACACATTCTCAATATCACAGAATGTACAGTAACAGTTCACACTTTCTCAATATCACAGAATGTACAGTAACAGTTCACACTTTCTCAATATCGCAGAACATACAGTTACAGTTCACACATTCTCCATATCATAGAACATACAGTAGCAGTTCACACATTCTCAGGATCACAGAATGCACAGTAACAGTTCACAAATTCTCAATGTCATAGAACACACAGTAACAGCTCACACATTCTCAATATCAGAGCGTGTACAGTAACAGCTCATACATTCTCAGTATCACAGAATATACAGTAACAATTCACACATTCTCAATATCACAGAAAATACAGTAATAGTTCCCACATTCTCAATATCATAGAATGTATAGTAACAGATCACACATTCTCAATATCACAGAGTTTGCAGTAACAGTTCACACATTCTCAATATCACAGAAAATACAGTAATAGTTCCCACATTCTCAATATCATAGAATGTATAGTAACAGATCACACATTCTCAATATCACAGAGCGTACAGTAACAGTTCACACTTTCTCAATATCATAGAACATACAGTAACAGTTCACACTTTCTCAATATCACAGAACATGCAGTAACAGTTCACACTTTCTCAATATCATAGAACATACAATAACAGTTCGCACTTTCTCAATATCACAGAGCGTACAGTAACAGTTCACACATTCTCAATATCACAGAAAATTCAGTAACAGTTCACACATTCTCAATATTACACAACACACAGTAACATTTCACACTTTCTCAATATCACAGAACATACAGTAACAGTTCACACTTTCTCAATATCACAGAACATACAGTAACTGTTATCAGAGTCTCAATATCACAGAATCTACAGGAGCAGTTCACACTTTATCAATATCATATAACTTACAGTAACAGTTCACACATTCTCAGTATCATAGAATGCACAGTTACAGTACACACATTCTCAACATCATAGAACGTTCAGTAACAGATCACACCTTCTCAATATCACAGAACATACAGTAACAGTTCACACTTTCTCAATATCATGGAACATACAGTAACTGTTATCCCAGTCTCAGTATCACAGAATCTACAGGAACACTTCACACTTTCTCAATATCATATAACTTACAGTAACAGTTCACACATACTCAATATCACAGAACGTTCAGTAACAGATCACACTTTCTCAATATCATATAACATACAGTAACTGTTATCACAGTCTCAGTATCACAGAATCTACAGGAACAGTTCACACTTTCTCAATATGATATAACTTACAGTAACAGTTCACACATTCTCAATATCATAGAATGTACAGTAATAGTTCACACATTCTCAATATCACAGAACGTTCAGTAACAGATCACACATTCTCAATATCACAGAGTGTACAGTAACAGTTCACACTTTCTCAATATAATAGAACATACAGTAACTGTTATCACAGTCTCAATATCATAGAACATACAGTAACAGTTCACACATTCTCAATATCACAGAGTGTGCAGTAACAGTTCACACATTCTCAAAATCACAGAACGTACAGGAACAGATCACACATTCTCAATATCACAGAGCTTACAGTATCACCTCACACATTCCCAGTATCACAGAGCGTACAGTGACAGTTCACACTTTCTCAATAAGACAGAGCGTACAGTAAGAGATCACACATTCTCAATATCACAGAAAACACAGTAACAGTTCACACATTCTCGATATAATAGAACATACAGTAACAGTTCACACATTCTCGATATCACAGAACATCCAGTAACAGTTCACACTTTCTCAATATCATAGAACGTACTGTAACAGTTCACACTTTCTCATTGCATAGAACTTACAAAAACAGTTCTCACATTCTGAGTATCACAGAACATAAAGTAACAGTTCACACTTTCTCGATATCACAGTGCGTACAATAACAGTTCACACATTCTCGATATCATAGAACA
>NW_025189051.1:0-3197 GCF_004010195.1 Chiloscyllium plagiosum | reverse complement strand
TCAGGGAGATAGTTACTCAATAAGTGTGATGGGGTCAGGGAGATAGAGACGCCGTAAGTGTGAGAGGATCAGGGAGAAAGTGTCACAGTAAGTGTGAGGATATCAGGCTGATAGTGATGCATTGAGTGTGAGGGGTCAGGCTGATAGTGACGCAGTAAGTGTGAGGGTTTCAGTGTGATAGTGACACGGTAAGTGTGACGGAGTCAGGGTGATAGTGACGCACTAAGTGTGAATGTATCAGGGTGATAGTGACGCAGTAAGTGTGTGGGTATCAGGGTGATAGTGACGCAGTAAGTGTGAGGGCATCAGGGTGATAGTGATGCAGGAAGTGTGAGGGGTCAGGGAGATAGTGACGCAGTAAGTGTGATGGGATCAGGACGTTAGTGACGCAATAGGTGTGAGGGCATCTGGGTGATAGTGACGTAGTAAGTGTGATGGGATCAGGGTGATAGTGACGCAATAAGTGTCAGGGGTACAGGGTGATAGTGACACAGTAAGTGTGATGGGATCAGGGTGATAGTGACGCAGTAGGTGGAATGGGGTCAGGGTGATAGTGACGCAGTAAGTGTGACGGGGTCAGAGTGATAGTGACGCAGTAAGTGTGACGGGGTCAGGGAGATAGTGACCCATTAAATGTGAGGAGTTCAGGGTGATAGTGACGCAATAAGTGTGAAGGAGTCAGGGTGATAATGACACAGTAAGTGTCAGGGGAACAGGGGTATAGTGATGCAGTAAGTGTGATGGGGTCAGGGTGATAGTGACACAGTAAGTGTGAGGCGGTCAGCGTGATAGTGACGCAGTAAGTGTGACAGGATCAGGGAGATTGTAATGCAGTGAGTGTGAGTGGATCAGGCTGATAGTGACGCAGTAAGTTTGAAGGTATCAGGGTGATAGTGACACAGTAAGTGTGAGGGCGTCAGGGTGATAGTGATGCAGTAAGTGTAATGGGGTCAGGGTGATAGTGACACAGTAAGTGTGAGGCGGTCAGCGTGATAGTGACGCAGTAAGTGTGACGGGATCAGGATGATAGTGACACAGTAAGTGTGAGGGCATCTGGGTGGTAGTGACACAGTAAGTGATATGGGAACAGGGTGATAGTGACGCAGTAAGTGTGAGGGTGTCAGGGAGATAGTGATGCAGTAAGTGTGAGAGGATCAGGCTGATAGTGACGAGTAAGTGTGAGGGGGTCAGAGTGATAGTGACGCAGTAAGTGTGATGGGGTCAGGGAGATAGTGACCCATTAAATGTGAGGAGTTCAGGGTGATAGTGACGCAGTAAGTGTGATGGGATCAGGACGTTATAGTGACGCAGTAAGTGTGATGGGATCAGGACGTTAGTGACGCAATAAGTTTGAGGGCATCTGGGTGATAGTGACGCAGTAAGTGTGATGGGATCAGGGTGATAATGACGCAATAAGTGTCAGGGGTACAGGGTGATAGTGACACAGTAAGTGTGATGGGATCAAGGTGATAGTGACGCAGTAAGTGTGAGGGTATTACTGTGATAGTGACGCAGTAAGCGTGAGCGAGTCAGGATGATCGTGACGCAGTAAGTGTGATGGGATCAGTGAGATAGTGACGCAGTAAGTGTGAGGGGATCAGGGAGATAGTGAGGCAGAAAGTGTGAGGGGGTCAGGGAGATCGTGACGTAGTGACTGTTCGGGGGTCAGGGTGATAGTGACACAGTAAGTGTGATGGGATCAGGGAGATAGTGATGCAGTAAGTTTGAGGGTGTCAGTGTAATAGTGACGCAGTAAGTGTGAGAGGGTCAGGCTGATAGTGACGCGATAAGTGTGAGGGAGTCAGGGTGATAATGACACAGCAAGTGTGAGGGGAACAGGGGTATACTGATGCAGTAAGTGTGAGGCGGTCAGAGTGATAGTGACGCAGTAATGTGAGGGGTGTCAGGGAGATAGTGACGCAGTAAGTGTGAGGTGATCAGGCTGATAGTGACGCAGTAAGTCTGAGGGTTTCAGTGTGATAGTGACGCAATAAGTGTGATGAGATCAGGGTGATTGTGACGCTGTAAGTATGAGGGGATCGGGTGATAGTATTGCAGTAAGTGTGAGGGGGTCAGGGAGATAGTGACACAGTGAATGTTAGGTGATCAGGCTGATAGTGACGCAGTAAGTCTGAGGGTTTCAGTGTGATAGTGACGCAATATGTGTGATGAGATCAGGGTGATTGTGACGCTGTAAGTATGAGGGGATCGGGTGATAGTGATGCAGTAAGTGTGAGGGGGTCAGGGAGATAGTGACACAGTGAATGTTAGGGGGTCAGAGTGATAGTGACGCAGTAAGTGTGATGGGATCAGGGTGATAGTGACGCAGTAAGTGTGATGGAATCAGGTTGATAGTGATGCAGCAAGTGTGAGGAGATCAGTGTGATAGTGACGCAGTAAGTGTGAGTGGGTCAGGGTGATAGTGATGCAGTAAGTGTGAGGGGATCAGGGAGATAGTGACACAGTGAATGTCAGTGAATGTTGGGGATCAGAGTGATAGTGACGCAGTAAGTGTGATGGGGATCAGGGTGATAGTGATGCAGTAAGTGTGAGGGGTCAGGGAGATAGTGATGCAGTAAGTGTGATGGGGTCAGGGTGATAGTGATACAGTGAGTGTGAGGGGTCAGGGAGATATTTACACAGTAAGTGTGAAGGTATCAGGGTGATCGTGACACAGTAAGGGTGATGGGATCAGGGAGATAGTGATGCAGTAAGTTTGAGGGTGTCAGTGTGATAGTGACGCGGTAAGTGTGAGAGGTTCAGGGTGATAGTGACGCAATAAGTGTGAGGGAGTCACGGTGATAATGACACAGCAAGTGTGAGGGGAACAGGGGTATACTGATGCAGTAAGTGTGAGGCGGTCAGAGTGATAGTGACGCAGTAGGTGTGAGGGGTCAGTGAGATGGTGACGCAGTAAGTGTAAAGGGGTCAGCGAGATAGTTATAGTGATGAGTAAGTGTGACGGGGTCAGGGTGATAGTGACACAGTGAGTGTGAAGGGTCAGGGAGATAGTGACGCAGTAAGTGTGAGGGGATCAGGCTGATAGTGACGCAGTCTGAGTGTGTCAGTGTGATAGTGATGCAATAAGTGTGATGGGATCAGGGTGATTGTGACGCAGTAAGTATGAGGGGATAAGGGTGATAGTGATGCAGTAAGTGTGAGGGGGTCAGGGAGATAGTAACACAGTGAATGTTAGG
>NW_025189050.1:0-3197 GCF_004010195.1 Chiloscyllium plagiosum | reverse complement strand
GGTGGACAGGGAGAGCCTTTTTCCAAGTATAGGAACAGCAAACACGAGGGGACACAACTTTAAAGTGAGGGGAGATATGTGTAAGACAGATGTCAGAGGTAGTTTCTTCACTCAGAGAGTAGTAAGGGTATGGAATGCTTTGCCTGCATCGGTAGTAGATTCACCAAGTTTAAGTGCATTTAAGTCATCATTGGACAGGCAAATGGACGTACATGGAATAGTGTAGGTGGGAGGGGCTTCAGATTAGTATGACAGGGCGGCGCAACATTGAGGGCCGAAGGGCCTGTACTTCACTGTTATGTTCGATGTAACCTTTACACCTTCATAAGACCAGGCAGTTGGAACTGGTACAGACCGACTGCTTGTGTTCCATGGAAAATTTGATGAATAAAATGGAAAACTGATCATTCCTGGTGGCCTGGTACATGCTTCATTATGAAAACATTTAACCCAACAATTCCCCAACCAAATAGTTTTTGATCCCAGAATGCATCAATCCATCTCATCTTTTCATAAATTTCTCTAATCGAGCAAAAGGGTATGTGACCATGTTCTTCAGCTGTTCTCTGAACTTAGTCTGGGTCACGACATATATACATGTGTTTGTGCAGCTACTCAGGAGCTGGAGAATGAATCCTACATCTCGTAAAATGTATTGGAAAACGACAGCCTTAAAACCCAAACGATGCATTCGTTTCCACACAGAATACACCAGAAACATTGACCATAACAGGACGAAATTCCCTGAGATAACAAACATTAAAATGATGGATTTCCTTCGGCTCTCCAAGTGTCGGTCCTTGGAATGCTGCCCCCTGCTGTCAGACTGGAGTCTCCTGCGGGCTCTGCTGGCCACTAAAATGTACCTCCCAGTGAAAGCATTGAGCAGCAGAACCAGAACAAATGGGAGCACTGGGGTCAGAATGTAGTGAATCAGCTCAATCGATCCCCAGACGGGAGATAACCTAACATACCTTTTAGCCACACAAAACCAAGGCTGATTCCTCAGACTATACCAAGGTGTTAGCATAAAATACCAGGAAATGTTCTTTAAACAGCTGAGCACAGTTATTGTTCCCAGAACCACGGCTGCTGTTTTCTCAGTGCAATAGTTGCCTTTCATCTGTTGACAACAAATGGCCACAAATCGATCAAAGGTGAAAGCGACAGTGAACCAGACAGAGCAGTCTATAGCTGCAAAAACCAGGATGGCGTGGATGTTACACACAGGGACGGTCTTCAGAAATTTAAATTCAGTTTTATAAATAATTGGAATGTGTCTCAATATCAGATCAATGATCATGAGCAGTAAGTCCACTGCTGCCATGGCCACCAGGTAGCGAGTGATACATTTAGAAAGATCACATTTTCTCTGCGACAGAATCACTATTGTCACTATGTTAACTTTGAGAAAGGAAGATAAACAAGAACATGTTAATTTCAACTGAGAGTAAAGTCACACCTTAATAAAATCAATGTTAGCAATTTATGAGACTTTTAGTGATTATCAAATCTTGAAAGGAAGGTATGATCTAAAAACAATGACATTCATGAGGTATGGTTGCTCAGAAAATTATTTGAACTAAAGACTGATTTATCCCAGATTCTGACAAAATGCATCCAAAGGTTTTCAAGGGAATGCTGAGTGAGATAGCAGATGCGCTGGTTTTAATTTTCCAAAAGTCCCCAGATTCTGGTGAGAATGGAAAGCAGGTGCTCCTCCAAACATAAGCTGCTTCTCTGCATGTTTGCTGTTGATAGGTTTAGATTAGATTAGATTAGATTAGATTAGATTACAGTGTGGAAACAGGCCCTTCGGCCCAACAAGTCCACACTGACCTGCCGAAGCGAAACCCACCCATACCCCTACATTTACCACTTACACTACAGGCAATTTAGTCTGGACAATTCACCTGACCCTGCACATCTTTGGATGGTGGGAGGAAACCGGAGCACCCGGAGGAAACCCACGCAGACACGGGGAGAACGTGCAAACTCCACACAGTCAGTCGCCTGAGGCGGGAATTGAAACCAGGTCTCTGGCGCTGTGAGGCAGCAGTGCTAACCACTGTGCCACCGTGCCGCCCAGTGATGAGCTTATCAGTGACAACTGCAAGAGAGAAACAACTTGTGATTGGTGAGTAGGGTTTGGATGCGGGTCCAGTATGCAGCTCAGTAATTGCTGCCAATGAGGGTCTCTCTGGGGAAAGGTGGGTTGTGGGCTTGGAGCAGGAAGATGGAACCATGTGTGGGAGGGAGAGCAAAAGGGAGGAGCCAAGCCAGCCATTGCAGACAGGTGCAGGAGTGTTGTTGGGGCAAGAGGGAAGTTCCAAGTAATCCCAGACGAGACAAGGAGACCATGTTGGGATTGGGAAATTATGGGGAGGCCATAAGAAAACTGCCAGGAGATGGTGCTGTCACAATGGTGCTGAGGGGTACTGAGAAACCAGTGGGATGGGGAACAAGGAGAGGCCTCAAGAGGACAAGTGAGACAGGAAGGAGGGGGATGGAAAAGAGAGACTGACACTGCAAGAGAGTGGGAGGAAGAGATGGGAATGAAAGAGGGAGAGTGAAACTGCAAGAGAATGGGAGGGAGAGAGAGAGAAAGAGAGAGACAGAGAAAGAGTTAAAAACTATGAGAGGGTGGTTGAGGGAGCGAGAGGTTGTGAAGTCTGAAGTGAGAGAGAAGAGGGACATTGCAAGCAGAGACTAGTTTCAAAACTGTTAATAAAAAACTTCAGCTGACCAGGAATGAGGAAAACATGAAATCATTGAGGGAATTAATTACTTGCAAATGATGTGGTCTTTCCAGATTAAGGCTACATATGGTCAGGGGATACTCGATGGGAGAGTGATCAGTGGATGCTATTGTCATGTACATTATATAAGTTGTTTTATTTTATTTTGAATTTGACATCCGAAATTTTTATCTGATCAGTTAACAAACAGATAAATATTTATTGGAGATAATAAGGAGTGCAGATGCTTGAAGTTAGAGAGGATTAAATGTGGAACTGGAAAGGCCCAGCAGGTCAGACAGCATCAGAGGAGCAGGAAAGGCAATGTTTTAGGTCGGGATGCTTCATCAGGACTTGCCTGCTTCTCTGATGCTGACGGACCTGTTGGGCCTTTCCAGCTCCATATTTTATTGAAATAAATATTTGTTTTCTCATATCTCAGTAATAAAAAGGTAGCAA
>NW_025189049.1:0-3197 GCF_004010195.1 Chiloscyllium plagiosum | reverse complement strand
CCCCTCCACTTGGCCTGACTCATCAGAATCTTGACAAGAGACAGTTGACGTGGAAAATTCAGCCCTGTATGTCGAGACAGTACCAAAGGTCCTCATTGGAGACATCGGAAAATTGGTTGCCTCGTCTCCATTTGGGCCTGGAGCTCTTTAGTTGAGATATTTTGAGACGTTTCAACAAGTATAAAGTATTGAGGAAATGAATTGGTTGCATCGTATCTCCCTTTCTTTGCTCCCACACTCCAGCCTCATTACCTTGTCTTGCAAACAACCAATGAGGGTTTTGGGGTAATAAATCACCATCTACTGCAATTGTGCCTTGAACTAGTTTTACAAAACTAGCTGTCCATGGCTTGAAATACTTACTCAATGTTTTAATGATAATTGTATTGTGAATGTAGATGTACGCTTAAAATGACTGAATAGCACTTTTCTGACTATTAGCAGATCACCTGACAGTCCATAGTACAAGGTCGATGGAAAACTGTACACTCCAAAATCTATCATGAAAAAAGTAAGTTTGAAAACACTATGTGATTAATGTTTTGCTTCATTCAGAGTACACAAAATAGAAAGGTAATTACTTTCTAGGTACTTTTCAGGAAACATCACACAGCAGCGCAGGGAACACCACTCCAGGCAAGAGCATTTGCATTACTGTCTCTCTGTTATCTGCATTAGATTTCGGGCTTCTGAATTTTGGTTCAAAACTATTGTATTAGGAGAGGACATCAAAGACACTTCATTGTAAGTTTGCTTGCATTTTGTTATTGAAGTTTCCAAACTCTGAATATGAATACATTCAAGAACTTGATATCCCCTTTCTGTCGCTAATCGTTACCACCAGCAACAAAGGTTTTGAAGAACAAATTCACCATCTATTGCAATCACCCATCTGGAGTGTGGCCAGTTTCACTCAAACGGCTGAATGCAGGCTGCAGTCCTGAATACAGAATCTTCAGTCTTTCAAACAGCTGGCACACAATTATGGGATGGAGCCAAATGCTTATTTAAATAACTTCATTTATCTTTTATGACCAATTGCAGGCATGGTAAGTGCGACAATCCAAACTGCGATGGAAATGAAACCTATAGTCCGCCAGGAACAACTGAAGAAATTAAAGAGTCAGTATGATCCAAAGTGCAATTTAATTCCTGATTAATATTGTTTTTGGAATAAAGGTTATTGCTGGAGAACCAGTAATTCCTGTGAAGTTATGTAGATATTTCCTTCTGCATACATGCGAGAACAATGTCAAGTACGCTATTCCAGGCCATAGTTAGCACATGACGGAAACTGCTGGGCTCTGCCTCCCAAGTGTGTATTTTTTCTAGAAGTTAGATTGTGGTGGTTTTTCTTAAAAACAAGCCATTTGCAGTAATAATGTTGTGCATTGTGGTGGAGCCCTGCTGCTTGTACTGAGAGCTGGACCCAGCGCTGCTGTTAATGATGGTACCACTAATGTTGGCATGCTGCTGATGTGGACTGATCAAGAAGCTGTTGCGGGGTACTATCCCAAGAAGGAAACGGCCAAATCTAAAGAACTGATGGATCAATTGGAGCAATAGCAGAGTGGCAAATCTTTCTGTGCCACTATTAATGTTGCAATTGCTGAGCCAATACCCATTGATGAGGAAACGTCAATCCTGTATGTAGAACCAGAATCCAAAGCTCTTAAATGGAGAAAGTGGACAGGTAGTTGCCCTTCTCTAATTGCCCTAAGCTCTTTATTTGAGACTTTTCTAGACTGTGCAACACGTGTAAAGTATTGAAGAAATGGGTTTTTCACATCCTTCATTTCCATGTTCCAGCCTGACTGTCAGTGGCTTGTAATCCTGACACTCCTATTCAAGTTTCTAAAAATGTTTTTATTCTGAACGTAAATATTTGCTTCAATTGACTTAATGGCACTTGAAGACCATTTGCAGCTCTGAAAACATTAACTGCTGAAAGTGCAAGGGAGCTCGTGTTTCTGCTTCTCCAGAAACTAAGAAGGTCATTGAAAAGTAAGCTGAACACAATGTGTGACTGTCTACTAACAACTAGCAGATCTGGCTGCATTGTAGAGTGAAAGCAGAGTTAATGTTTTTCGTATAATGACTCATGTTCACAACTTCATATCTCTCTGAAGAAGGGTCACTTGTCTCAAGGTGAACTCTGCTTTCTCTCCACAGATGCTGCAAAATATGTTGAGTTTCTCCAGCAACTTCTGCATTTCTTTCAGATTGTCAAATTCCACAGTTTGTTATTTTACATTAAATAAATTATTGACTGGCATGTAATCCTTGCTCTATCGTTAGTCTTGTAAAAAAACATTTTAGGTAAAGCTTGCAGTGAATGCTGCAGACCTGATGCTGGGACTGAAACCTGGAGGTTTTGGCGTATGCTAAGGATGGTATATTGCCAGCAGTGACCAATGAAGAGATTCTTCATTGATGAAGGGCTTGTACCCGAAACGACGATTTTCCTGCTCCTCAGATACTGCCTGACCTGCTGTGCTTTTCCAGCACCATTCTAATCTAAAATGAAGAGATTCTTGCCAGGGTTACTCATCAGTTGACAGCGCAGCTTAGTTTCAAGAGTTGCTACTCCAGTAAGAGGGAGGACAGATCAACACATTTCTGAGCCCTACTGTTCATCATGATCATTGCTGAGGCTGCAAAGGTGGGCACAATCAGGGAAATGAGGGAGGCAGGCTTGAGATATCATGAAGAGTCAAGATGTCAAAGAGAACTGATCTATGTCAGCATGGCTTAGCAATGAGAAGGTGCCATAGTCCCGACCTGCCATTTTCTAAATCCTACCACCTCCCAGTTAAAAGCCAGTGAATAATTGAGCATGCTTTAACACAAAGTCGTTCACTAATCATTTCCAGCCCTTCAATGTTCAGGCCTTCAGTTGTTCACTTCAAAGCACTGGACTGTGCAAGGAGGCTAAACATATTGAAAACACATTGACTACCTAACTCTCTGCTTCCCAATACTATTACATCGGCCACCTCCCCTCACCCCATCTCTTCAAAAAGAACTGACCATGGTTCAAGTTGAAAAAAAAGGCAACATATATTGCAGTCATAGCTTTTGAAAGTGGCCTTTTTAACAGAATGCAATGTGAACAGGAGTTTCTGGAAAGCAGGAATTTCTGTAAGCTTCCTCTTGACAACATTTCCCAGTGCTATAGCAAACACCACCATTCCAGA
>NW_025189048.1:0-3197 GCF_004010195.1 Chiloscyllium plagiosum | reverse complement strand
ACCAGTGTGAATGAGCTAGAGACACTGCATAGACCAAAGGTCAGTGGAGCAAGGGGAAGAGTCATGATTTTTCCAAGATAACCAGGAGGGAAGTAGCAGGAGCAAGGTCTCTGCTTCCTCCTGTATCAGAGGAAGTGATCCAGGGTGTCCACTCCAACTCTGCTGCTTCGGTTTTCAGCTCTTTCCATCCAAGAAAATAAACAACGTTTCTGTTTTCAAAATGAAAATCCTTGTCGATGCTGGACTGTTTCTTATGCTTCAATAAAATCATCCCAATTATTCATGTCATTCTGATTCTCCCACCAGTTGCTGGTACTGGGGGTATTCTGTTCTCCAGCTGCCTAGTGAGAGTGCTCGGGTGATTGGGAGGTGGGGGGGATGAGGGGTGGAGTGGGGATAATCTAGACAGATCATATCCATAAACATGATGATTGCGAACATTAAGTATCTCAGTCCAAGGAACCTGTCTAAAGAATTGGGAGAAAATCTGGAGACAGTTCCAGGAACTGAGTCTACATTCAGCAGAGGGGTCAATGTCATCGCCTGACAGGAGATCACACACTCCATACCTTCCCGGGTATTATCTCAGACAGTTCCCAATCTCAGTTTTAAATCCGAGCTTTTGGCTAACTTCGAACCAGGTCTCAGCATCAAGTGTGTTTGTTTGTGTTTAATTACTGCATCAATTCACATGCTGTTTAAATCTTCCTACACCCTGTTCTTACATCATTACTGGAAATTTCAGACTCAGACTTGACATGTTAACCATGATTTTATTGTCAGTGGGCTTCATGTCGGTGAAGTGCCTGCTATCCATTAGGTAACACCATGTGGTTTCCATCTGAACTGCGCTGTCTCCAGCAACATCAAATTGGTTTCAAATTGGTCTTGTCTTCAAATCTGTATTTTAAAGTTATCTTGCTATCGGATATGTCAATGATTTCACCCAGCCTGAAGCATCTATGAGTGTGCACGGCCTCTATCTCTGTAAGTGCCTCCAACCCGGAAATGTTCCCTGTTTCAGGAATCCATCCCAATAAGCAGCATTGGTCTTTACAGTCACCTAGCAACTCACTCAGAGTGGAAAAGAGTCATCCTCAATGTGAGAGACCCCAGTGATGCTGTGTGTAGAATGTGTTACAGAGCGATTTTGTGACTGAGGATCCAAAGGGATATTCATATCTTCAATGAAAGGGAAAATCTGGCCGAGAGAGTTTCACAGCAGACTACCTGTGGGCTGCTCGGTGGCACAGGTGGGCTGCACGGTGGTACAGTGGTTAGCACTGCTGCCTCACAGCGCCAGAGACCCGGGTTCAATTCCCGACTCAGGCGACTGATTGTATGGAGTTTGCACATTCTCCCCGCGTCTGCGTGGGTTTCCTCCGGGTGTTCCGGTTTCCTCCCACACTCCAAAAATGTGGAGATTAGGTGAATTGGCCACGCTAAAAATGCCTATAGTGTAAGGTTCAGGGGTCAATGTAGGGGAATGGGTCCGGGCGGGTGCGCTTTGGCGGATCGGTGTGGACTTGTTGGGCCGAAGGGCCTGTTTCCACACTGTAAAGTAATTGACAGCTCATTCGCTTCACTCAGCAAGTGCCAGGAATGACAGGACTGTCCTATGAGAGGTTGGTTTATCTGGGCATATATTCAGGACAATGAGAGGGGGATCTGATGGAACTGTATCCAATTCTAACGGTTGGACAGACTAGATACAGGGGGTGGGCTGCATCCCCTTGGCAGGTGTTCTCATAACAAGCATCACAGTTTTAGGGCATGGGCTCACCCATTTCTAACAGAGAGAAAGAGAATTATCTTCACACAGAGTGATCAACCTGAGGAATTCTCTCCCACAGAAGGCTGTGGAGCACAGGTTACTGAGTATATTCAGGAAAGATATTGATAATGTATTTTTACTGGTTAATGCCATCATGGGGTTTGGAGAGAAATTGGGAATATAGCAATGAGACAGAGAGTCAGACATGACAACACTGAATGGGAGAGCAGGCTACAAGGGCAGAATGGCCTCTTCTGGTTTCTGTGTTTCTGTCAGTTTAATGTCCTCCTGAAAATCTCGCCCTGAAAAGTATCAGTGATTAAATCGGGGAAGCACATCAGGAGCTGTTTTCGTTCAAACGTTCCTGCATCTTGAAAATGTGATTTTCTTTGCAGAGACGATGAACAGTCAGTCTGGGGATCAAAGTGAGCCACAGGATTCCTGATGCTGTCTCAGTGAAACAGTCACAGGAAGGCTTCCTTACTGTCGATGGCCGATCGCCTGCAATAAAGAACGACACTTCATGGAACTTCTGGATTGTTCACGGTCCCTGGATGTGAATGTTCTGTGTGATTTTCGGGCAATATAAATGTAGCAGAAATACACTGAATATCCTCATTTAAACGGAGGAGTGGGCATTTATAAAGCACTTTCTGTTTTATATCTTAAGGGTATCCCAAAATGTTTTACAGGTAATCGAACTTTTTTGGAATTTATCTGGCATTGTAGGGAATGGAGGGAATTTAAGAAACAGGGCGACTTACAGACACTAATAAAGAGCCAGAGCCACAGGTACAGAATGAGGTTGTCCTGGAGATGTTTCCGAGCTCAATCTGTGACCCACACAAGACCGGGACACCAGTGGATGGAAGACAATCAGGTTTTGGTCAAATGGAGAAAGTGTTTTATGGTCTCTGTGATTGTTATGGATCTAGACTACCAAAAGGCCTTTGATAAGGTGCCTTATGGGAGGCTGCTGAGTAAGGTGAAGGCCCATACTGTTCGAAGTGAGCCACTGGCATGTATTCAGGTTTGGCTGAAGGCAGAGAGGTGGGATAAAATGTTCTTCTTCAGAATGGCAGTGAGTGAGAAGTGGTGTCCCGCAGGGTTCAGTGTTGGGGCTGCAGCTGTTCACTTTATATATTAATGATCTGGATGAAGGGACTGGGGGCATTCTGGCGAAGTTTGCCGATAAGACGAAGTTAGGTGGACAGGAGGTAATACTGAGGATGTTTGAGACTGCAGAAAGATTAAGACAGTTCAGCAGGGTAGTCCAGGAAATGTCTAATGAAATTCAATGTGCAGAAATGCGAGGTCTAAGAATCTAAGAGCAGCAAGGATGGAACATGAAAGGTCCTTAGTTAGTAGGATTAGGGAAAATCCTAAGGTTTTCTATAGGTATGTCCGGAATAAAAGAATGACT
>NW_025189047.1:0-3197 GCF_004010195.1 Chiloscyllium plagiosum | reverse complement strand
TTTTGAATCCTGACATTGAATACATAATTCTGATTATAACAGTTAGGTACCATGTTCTTTATTTGATATGAAATAAAATGTGCATTCTTTATTTTTGTGTTACAAAATCTTGACAGGATTTTATACTTTACTCCCATAAATGTAGAATCGACATAATGTTTTTCAGAGATTATAGTTCAGTTGAATAATCAGACTTCACATCTCATGTTTGCCCAATTCACGAAACATAGCTAACAGCTGATTATTGTTCGGGTCAGTAAACTCAACACCTTGCAATGATCTACGTTAAAAATGGCTTCTAAAAGATTTGGAATCATTTACAGTGTTACTGGAATTCACAGTTGCCTGTGATGCTGATTGACACACTGACCTGCTCCTAAAAATGTGCAAACAGTTTCTAACCTGGGTCAGGGCAATCAGTCAAACATTTCTTCACAACATATAATTTGGAAATCACCCTGGGAAAGGTGGGAGCTCGCTAACAGACTATCACTGGTCTCAGTGTAGCTACAAATGATGTCCAAATTAGATATCAATGGCTGACCAGCAACCAGGTTTTAAAAAATCATCTTCAGTCGGAGCCTGGCCCAGTGGCAGATGTGTCGACATGCAGTGTCAGAATCACACTGCACAACTTAATGATGATGCTGACACCTAGCCTGCCTCCCAGACTCCATACATCTGCACCCGGGACCGGATGTTGGGAAAAGACGTTAAAAAGCTGACATTCTGATGCCCTATCCTGAGTCTCACAAAGAAACCTCTGAAACCATATCCAATAAACGTGACCTTCATTATCACCAGTATCAAAATCAAATTTTACATCTCTGTGGATGGCCAGAGATTAATACATGGTTCACCCAACAGAATATAAATGCAGTAAAGAGCAGCAAATGGCAGGCCAAGAAGCACGTTAATAACTGAACTTGGCGTATTCTGCCTGGTGTATGTTACCACGCACATATTGTACTGTCACTCAGGTGATTGTAACAATGCATACTATAAATGTAAGTTTGGACCTAACACCCCTTCAAAGCTTCCTGATCTCCCACACATCACTCCCTCACACACTCAAGAATTGATGAGAATCTATAAGCTTGGTGAAACAGGAATCATAGTACAGGCCCTTCAGCCCTTGACGTCCTGCCGATCTTTTATCCTGTTCTAAGATCAGACTAACCTACATACTTTTCATTGTACGATCATTCATGTGCCTACCCACACACCCACACTCTCTGTGTAAAGAACCTATCTCGGGCATCTCCCATAAATATTCCTCCAATTACCGAAAAATCATGCCACCTCATGATAGCTATTTCCGTCCTGGCTGAAAGTCTATGGCTATCCATTCTATCTATGCCTCTAATCATTTTGTCCACCTCTATCAAGTCACGTTCCATTCTTCTTCGATCGAATGAGAAAAAAAAACCTAGTTCCCTGAATTTTGCTTTGTAAGACCTGCTCTCCAGTCCAAGCAGTGTCCTGAAAAATTTCCTCAGTATGCTCACCAAAGCTTCCACGTCTTTCAATGAGGCGACCAGTACAGAACACAACATTCCAAGTGTGATCTCACCAGTGTTCCATAGAGCTGCAGTTTAACCCCACTACTTAAACTCAATGCTCCTGCCAATGAAAACATCATCCGGCTTCTTAAGAACCTTATCATCCTGGTTGGCAACTTTGTGCGAGCTATGACATGGATCATCAGATCCCACTGTTCCTCCACAATATATGAATCCTACATTTAACCGTTTTTTATGCATTCAAATTCGACCTTCCAAACTGAATCGTTTTACAATTTTCCAGGTTGAACTTCAGGTTCAGCCCAGTTCAGCATCCTATCAATGTCCCGTGCAAACTACAATAGCACTCCAACTACCCATAATTTCACCAAGCTTTGTTAAATTGAAAAAAATATAATCCACCTACCCTTTTCCTCATCAAAGTCATTTATAAATATCACAAACACCAGAGGTCCCAGAACCGATCCCAAAGGAACGCCAATGGTCACCGAGCTCCAGACTGAATACTTGCCATTTACCAGTCCCTCTGTTTTCTATGGGACAGTTCATTCTGAATACAGACAGGCCGGTTTCCCTGTATCTGATGCGTCCTTATTTTCTGAATGAACCTACTATGGGGAAATTTACCAAACGCCTGGTTAAAAAACCATGTACTCCACATCCACTACTCTCGCTTCTTCAATGTGTTTGATCCCATCCTCAAAGAATTCAGTAAGGTTTGTGAGGCATGACCTGCCCCTCACAACGCCATGCTGACTATTTCTAACCAAACTATCATTTGCAAGTAACCATATATTCTGTCTCTCAGAATCCTCTCCAAAACTTTGCCCAATGCTGATGTAAACTGACTGGTCTGTAATTCTCAGGACTATACCTATTCCATTTCCTGAACAAGGGAGTAACATTTGCCACCCTCCAATCATCGAGCACTACTCCAATGGAGAGTGAGGATGCAAAGATCATCTCCAAAGATGCAGTAATCTCTTCCCTCTCTTCCTGTAGTAAGCCAGGGTGGATCCTGTCTGGACTAGGAAATTTATCTATCCCAATGTTTGTATTTCAATCAGTCTGTACTTCACCTCAACATGTCTACTCGCTGTCCAATCATCTGATTGACTGCTTTCTATTTCAGGGCTCTATACAGTACTGCTTTCCTGAACACATATGGTTCCCAATAACCTGTTAATCTTGGAATGGAAAACATGGGAAGACACCAAAGCCTTCCTGATGAAAGGCTGATGCCCAAAGCTTTGACTCTCCTGCTCCTCAAATGCCGCCTGACAAGCTGTGCTTTTCCAGCCCCACACACTTCGAATCTGATCACCAGCATCTGATGGCCTCACTTTCTCCATTACATAGGGCTGTCCCCTCTGCACACTGAGCAGGCAAATAATCAGCAGAAACCCGTTGTATTTAGAGCTGACTGTTCAGTTGTGGAAAGTTGCATTTGATGAATACATTTACTGAAAACGAAATTACAATTCAACAAATATTCATTCAGTCTCAGAGTTACAGATTTGGTTCATGAATTGGACAGCTTGATAACGAGCAGTGAATGACTGAAGAACTCCGAAGTACAGAGTATTCTAGGTGTTATATTCCAGGCTGCATGTGCTTTCCCTTAATGTTGGGTATATTATTGGACAGACAGATGTGATAAAGGAACGAGCTGAC
>NW_025189046.1:0-3197 GCF_004010195.1 Chiloscyllium plagiosum | reverse complement strand
ATAGTGATCACAGTGGGAATGTATTAATCACTGTGGGAATGTACTAATCACCGTCGGAATGTACTGATTACTGTGGGAATGTACTGATCACTGTGGGAATGTACTGATCATTGTGGGAATGTACTAATTACCTTGGGAATGTACTGATCACTGTGGGAATGTATTGATCACTACGGGAATGTACTAATTAACTTGGGAATGAATTGATCACTGTGGGAATGTATTGATCACTGCGGGAATGTACTGATCATGGCGGGAATGTACTGATCACTTTGGGAATGTACTGATCCCCGTGGGAATGTACTGATCACTGCGGGAAATCCTGATCACTTTGGGAATGTACTGATCACTGTGAGAATGTACTGATCACTGTGGAAATATACTGATCACTGTGGGAATGTATTGATCACTGCGGGAATGTACTAATTACCTTGGGAATGTACTGATCTCTGTGAGAATGTATTGATCACTGCGGGAATGTACTAATTACCTTGGGAATGAATTGATCACTGTGGGAATGTATTCATCACTGCGTTGAGCGTGTACTGATAAATGGGAATGTGTTGATCACTGTGGGAAAGTACTGATCACTGTGGGAATGTACTGATCGCTATGGGAATGTAGTGATCATTGCGGGAATGTGCGGATCACTGTGAGAATGAACTGATCACTGCGGGAAACTACTGATCATTTTGAGCGTGTACTGATAAATGGGAATGTGTTGAACACTGTGGGAATGTACTGATCACTGTGGGAATGTATTGATCACTGCAGGAATGTACTGATCACTGAGGGAATTTACTGATCTCTGTGAGAATGTATTGTTCACTCCTGGAATGTACTGATCATTGCGGGAATGTACTTATCACTGTGGGAATGTACTGATCACTGCAGGAATCTACTGATCACTTTGGGAATGTACTGATAAGTGGGAATGTACTGATCACTGCGGGAAACTACTGATCATTTTGAGCGTGTACTGATAAATGGGAATGTATTGGTCACTGTGAGAATGTACTGATCACTGCGGGAAAGTACTGATCACTGTGGAAATGTGCTGATTATTGTGGGGATGTACTGATCATTGTGGGAATGTACTGATCATTGTGGGAATGTACTGATCACTGCAGGAATGAACTGATTACTGGGAGAATGTATTGATCACTTGGGGTATGTGCTGATCACAGCGGAAAGTACTAATCACTTTGAGAATGTAATGATTACTGTTTAAATCAATTGATCACTGCGGGAATGTACTGATCACTGTGGGAATATACTGATCATGGTGGGAATGTACTGATTACTGTGGGAATATACTGATCATGGTGGAATGTACTGATCACTGTGGGAATATGCTCTACACTGTGACAATGTATTGACCACTGCGGGAATGTACTGATCACTGTGGAAATGTAATGATCACTGCAAGAACATATTGATAACTGTGGGAATATACTGATCACTGTGGGAAGGTACTGATCACTGTGGGAAAAGACTGATCACTGCGGGAATGTAGTGATCACAGTGGTAATGTGCTGATCACTGCGGGAATGTACTGTTCACTGTGGGAAAGTTCTATTCACTGTGGGAATGAACTGAATTCTGCAGGAAAGTACTGATCACTGTGGGAATGTACTGTTCACTGTGGGAATGTACTGATCACTACGGGAATGTACTGATCACAGCGGGAATGTGTGGATCACTGAGGGAATGTACTGATCACGGCGGGAACTTACTGATCACTTTGGGAATGTACTGATCACTGTGTGAATGTACTGATCACTGTGGGAATGTACTGATCACTGTGGGAATGTACTGATCACTGCGGGAATGTACTGATCACAGGGGGAATGTACTGATCATGGCGGGAACTTACTGATCACTTTGGGAATGTACTGATCACTGTGTGAATGTACTGATCACTGTGGGAATGTATTTATCACTGCTGGAAAGTTTTGAACTCTGTGGGAATGTACTGATCACAGTGGGCATGTTCTGATCACTGCAGGAATGTCCTGATCACTGTGGGAATGTACTGATCACTGTGGGAATGTACTGATCACCGTTTAAATGTATTGATCACTGAGGGAATATACTGATCACTGTGGGAATGTACTGATCACTGTGGGAAGGTACTGATCACTGTGGGAAAATTCTATTCACTGTGGCATTGTACTGATCACTGTGGGAATGTACTGATCACTGTGGGAATGTACTGATCACTGTGGGAATGTAGGGATCACTGTGGAAATGTAATGATCACTGCAAGAATATATTGATAACTGTGGGAATATACTGTCACTGTGGGAATGTACTGATCACTGTGGGAATATACTGATCACTGCGGGAATGTAGTGATCATTGTGGAAATGCGCTGATTACTGTGGGAATGTCCTGATCACTGTGGGAATGTACTGATCACTGCGGTAATGTACTGATCACTGTGGGAATGTATTGTTCACTGTGGGAATGTACTGATCACTGTGGGAATGTACTGATCACCGTTTAAATGTATTGATCACTGCGGGAATGTACTGGTCACTGTGGGAATGTATTGATCACTGTGGGAGTGCACTGTTCACTGTTTAAATGTATTGATCTCTGTGGGAATATACTGATCACAGTGGGAGTGTACTGATTACTGTGGGAATATACTGATCACGGTGGGAATGTACTGATTACTGTGGGAATATACTGATCACGGTGGGAATGTATTGATCACTGTAGGAAGGTATGATCGATGTGGGAATATACTGATCACTGCGGGAATATATTGATCATTGTGGGAATATGCTCTACACTGTGACAATGTGTTGACCACTGCGGGAATGTACTGATCACTGTGGAAAAGTACTGATCATTGCGGGAATGTATTGATCACTGTGGAAATTTAATGAGCACTGCAAGAATATATTGATAACTGTGGGAATGTATTGATCACTGTTGGAAGGTACTGATCACTGTGGGAAGGTACTGATCAGGACGGGAATATACTGATCACTGTGGGAAGGTACTGATCAGTGTGGGAATATACTGATCACGGTGGGAAAGTTCTATTCACTGTGGGAATGAACTGAATTCTGTGGGATAGTACTGATCACTGTTGGAATGTACTGATCACTGCGGGAATGTATTGATCACTGGGGGAATGTACTGAT
This sequence comes from Chiloscyllium plagiosum, assembly GCF_004010195.1. Lineage (NCBI taxonomy): Eukaryota > Metazoa > Chordata > Chondrichthyes > Orectolobiformes > Hemiscylliidae > Chiloscyllium > Chiloscyllium plagiosum. The sequence continues at coordinate 39 of NW_025189046.1, read as the reverse complement.
CATTGTGGGAATATCCTGATCACTGTTGGAATGTACTGA
>NW_025189045.1:0-3196 GCF_004010195.1 Chiloscyllium plagiosum | reverse complement strand
GGGGCAAAATTTAAACTGGCGGAAGTTGAATTGATTTTCGTTTCGTAGCAACTTAGCTATTGATTTCACAGTAAAATGTTACATTTAACTTCTTTCAGAACACTTTGTGCCAGCTTCCCGTCTCTCTTAAATGTAACATATATCTCTACACCTTCATAACAATAACTTTTATCCGCCTTGCATAGCTTTCCATAAATTTGATCAACTTAGTAAGTTCATATAATAGTCTTTTTTGTTCCAAAAAAGCCCCATTTTCTCTCATCCTTCCTTTACCTCAATCCTTCTTTCCAGTGTGTGTGTGTGTGTGTATGTGTGTACGCATGTGCGTTTATATGTGTGCATGTGTGTGTGCATTTTTTGAATAATTCTCTGTTCTTGGACTGAGATGAAAGAATGAGATGTTATTACATTCCCATATGAAAGAGTAAATGTGCAACGTTTCCAAGCTTTCTGATATATAAAAAAAGATGTAAAAACCTCCTTTATTCATGGACTGGGAAAGTGAACAAATGATGTTCATGGACCGAACAGCAGTAATGTAATGAACCTTTACAGGGATCATTGAACGACCAAATAATTAGTTTTCTCTTGAGAGATTAAATTCGGCTTTTTTTTTTCAATTCCGTTTTGCACAAGTTTTTATCAATATGCAATCAACATCGGTGACAAATCCAGAAGTTGCTGGAAATGCTCAGTAGTTCTGTCAGTATCTGTTGTGAGAAAGCAGATTCAACACAATGTAGAGGAATGGGTCTGGGTTGTTTGTGTCTTGCCAACAGTGGTCAGCGATGTGCCGCTTAGGTGCATTAGTCAGGGGTAAATGCAGAGTAACAGAGTAGGGGAAAGGGTCAGAAAGGGGTAATCTTCAAAATGTCAGCGTAGACGTGCTGTTTGAAATGGTCTGTTTTCTCACCGTAGAGCTTCTAGGATTCTATGATTTCTTCATAAAAAGGCAGGTCGGTGCCAGGATCAAGAATGTCTCTGAGCATGCTCAGTGCATATTGAAGTGGGAGGGTAAACAGCCAGCGGTCCTGGTTCACATTGACTCCAATGACAAAGGTAAGAAGAGTTAAAGTTTGACAGATCCTGAAAAGGAAGTTAAGGGAGTTAGGAGTGAGTTTAAAGGCAGGATCTACAGGATTATATTCTCGGGATTACTCCCCAGGCATCTGGAAGGAAGACAAGAAATAGAAAGATAGTCGAGTTGAATATGCGGAAAGAACTAGTTTGTGAGGAGGGTTCCTGATTTTTGGATTATTCGGATCGCGTTCAGGGCAAGTGGCAACTGTACGAAAAGGAAAGTGTGCACTTCAACTGGATGGTCCCCAACATCCTGGAAGGGAGGTGTGATCGTGCAGATTTAAGCTGATGATACAGGAGGTTGGGAACCAAAGCAGCAGTTCAGAAAATGAACAGAAAGTAAAGGTTTGTCAAATAAACATACAGAGCCATTTTAATGACCATGCTGATCGAACTAATCACAACAATTTTAAAAACTTGAGTTGAAAGTTGGAGTAAATGATAGGCTCACTATTATCAGGGATCAATAAATAAGGATGGAGCGCCTGTGTACACAAGTATTAAAAGAGCAAGCTAAATCGATAGAACGTATGTTAAAACATTTTCTAACTAAATGTGTGCAGTATTTGGAATAAAATGAATGAGCTGATGGCGCAAACAGGTATAAATAGGTATGGCATGGTGCGCATGACTGAAATGTGGTTACATGAAGGTCAGGACTCGGGTGTTAAATGTCCTGGCTACTCAGTAATCAGACAAGAAGGAACAGCATGTGGAGTGTCTGTATTCGTTACGGATTATGTCCAGGTTGTATTAAGAAATGATATTAGCACGTGGGACAAAACTAATGAATCATTCTGGTTTGGAATAAAACACATTGAAAGAAACCTATTGGTAGGAGCATTTCCAGCCCACAAACTACCCTCCCCCCCCCCCACCCCCACGACAAATTGCTTTCAATGTAGGGAATAGCATGAACCTGTAAATAACGATGGTTTGAGACAAGAGCACACGAGTGATTATGGGAAAGTGAGCATGCAAATTGACTGGATTAGTCAATTTGGAAAGCGGAGCTATCAAATAACGATTCGTCGAATATATGATGGATTATTTCTTTGATTAACATGCAATGGAACCAACCAGAGAACTGGCTTTGGTATTACGTAATGAGGAAGGATTAATAAATCATATTGTAGTGCAGGATCATCTTAGAAAGAGTGACCACAACATGTTGGAGTTTCACATTCAGACTAATAGCGAAGACAGAGTCACATAGGAGAGGTTTAGTGTTGGACAATGATACTTTTACTGGCCTGAGGAAGGGCTTGGCCTGAGTGGACATGTCAAAAAGATTAAAGTGCAAGACATTTGAAGAACAGTGGCAACTACTGTGGGAGATAGTCAAAACTCCTCAAATAAAGTGTAATCCTGAGTGGAAGAGGAATTGTAAAAAAGTGAAAAGCAATCAATGTCTTAACAAGGACGTCAACAATAACATGAAGGTTCATGTCTGGTGGTATTATCGCTGACTGCTAACCCAGATAATGTTCTGGGGACATGGCTTCAAATGCCGCCATGTCAGATGGTGGAATTTAAATTCAATATGAACCTGGAATTAAGAGTCTATTGATGATAATGAATCCATTGATGATAATGGAAACACCCATATGTTTCATGAATGTCCTTTGGGACTGGAAAACACCATCCTTACCTGGTCTGACCTACATGTGACTTCAAACTCACACAAATCTGGTTGACGCTTAACTGCTCTCTGGGCAATTAGGGACAGACAATGGCTGCTGTCTAACCAGCGACACGCTCATCCTTTAATGAATTAAAGAAAAATACTTTACTTGTCAGCAAATGGTTACTGAAAACATAATCAAAACGGCTATGAAGGAAATGAGATGAAAACATAAGAAATGATAAGGAACACTTCTCTGAGTAGTCAAAAAGTTCCAAAATGCTGAAAGCAAAGTTTGGCCTTTGAGAGGATGAAAATGGCGAGGTAATAATGGGAAACTCAGAAATGGCAGAGGTAAATCAACAGTTTCTGTTTTCATAGTGCAAGATAATTTCTTCCCAAAATTTAAAACAACTGCAAAGGATCATGATGGAAGTACAATGACGAGGAAGAAGATACTAAATGCATTGATGGGATCAAAGGCAGGTCAGA
>NW_025189044.1:0-3196 GCF_004010195.1 Chiloscyllium plagiosum | reverse complement strand
AGACACTGAAAAGAGAGTAATATTTATTTTAATAAATATACTTGACCGATTTTATTGCAATGTAGTGATCGGAAGGAATCTGCTCACATTAGTTAAGTGATCTGCTCACATTAGTTAAGTGTGACAATCATTTAGATTAGATTTCCTGCAGTATGTATCGGGCCTTTTGGCCCAACAAGTCCACACCGACCCTCTGAAGAGTAACCCACCCAGACCCATTCCCCTACCCTATATTTACCCCTGACTAATGCACCTAACATGATGGACGATACAGCATGACCAGTTCACCTGACATGCACATCTTTGGATTGTGGGAAGAAACCCACACAGACACAGGGGAGATTGTGTAAACTCCACATAGGCAGTCACCCGAGCTGGAACCGAGCCTGGGTACCTGGATCTGTGAGGCAGCAGTGCCCACATTTATTTAGACATCCACTAAAGCGGGCAACTCCAGACAGAAGCATGTTTTCAATCCATACCTTTTTAAACATTTTCGTTCATTAAAAGCAGTTAACAAGAAAATGATCTTGCCCTAATTCCATCCAGAGAAATGCTTTCCACACTGGAATTCAGTATTGACTTTATGCAGTGCATGCAAAATCTCCACAGTTCAAGGAACGTTTTCAGAATATGTAAAAATAATTTAGAGAATAATCCATTTCCTCCGGATCTGTGCTTTAATTGGCGATATTTCCCACCTCAATAATTTTGTTAAATACAATGACTTATGAAGTTTATTAACTCAGTGGTTATTTATGTTCATTGTGAACTCATTCTCGTTCACATTAATCCTCTGGTTAGTTCCTCTGATGAATGTTCAATTACAGTGAATATATTTGACGCGAGGAGTTGAGCAATGTATCCTCTAGGATTAAGTCTGTTGTGCATTTTATTTCAGTTTCTGGATCAGTGGTGCTGGAAGAGCACAGCAATTCAGGCAGCATCCGAGGACAGGCAAAATCGACGTTTCGGGCAAAAGCTCTTCCAGCACCACTGATCCAGAATCTGGTTTCCAGCATCTGCAGTCATTGTTTTTACCAGTTTATTTCAGTGCTATGTCTGACTAACTTGTCAATGGTCCTGACCATTTGTAAATTGTCCAGTTCAGATACCTGAATCTCAGACAGTTCAATTTCACCTCGCGCTTCAAAACCACTTTTGTCTGCCAGAAATACAATATTCGATTACGTGCCCCAGAATTGAGAGCCCTGACTAAGTTGTTCCAATCAGAACGAACGTTTCAGGAACAAAAGGCAGATAGCAAGAGTTTTGAAATTGGTTGTTGGCAACAAGAGATATTTGATTGAGCGAGGCAGAGGGAAATATGCTGTATATTTTCTTTGTGCCTCAGTTATGCAGGACATATTCCGTGGCACAATGTAGAATCAGAATTTTTTTGCATCTTATTATTTGAAAACCTATTATCAGCTTTTAATGTCACTGGCAACGGTCATATTACACTTCAAAACATTTTAATCTTTTCCAAACTAAATAGACCGTCTGGTGCAGCAACATTCACAGGGGAAAGAGGAGGGGAGTTCGAGGTTGGAATCCAGTGACAGTGAATTGATGGCAATGCAATTCCTAGATTTATTCCGCTGTAGTTCCCATAGAGTTTGAACAATTTGGAGCTGCTGTCAAAGCATTCTTGGATAAATGTTGAAATGTTACTTTAATTGTACAAACGTTCTGGAACTAGTCTGTTGTGATGTTGTAGTAGGGTCCCTGATTCTGTGCCAGGTGGACTGTGCTCGCTTACAACCTGTTAGAGAAGTATGTAACACCATAACTTATCAGGTTACTTCAATGCAAGAAAGCTGATTGAGATGTTTGGGTGTTTGTTGGAATTCCACTCACAGAGGCCAATGAAATCTATTCAATCGCTGTTCTGACTTGTGTCTCTTAGATATTAAACAGAAGTTTGGTGGTTAGCAGCTTTTTCCAGATCAATATTTGTTCACAAGCTTTTGGGCATCGCTAGATGGGGTTAATGGAGTAAGTGCTCAAAGAAATCCCAGCTTTTGACTTGCTGTTATGACAATATCATTTATAACTAATCCAGAATGAATCATTTTCGAAGCATATTTGATGAGGTTATGCTTAGGCTGGTTTACTTTATATTAAACCAGTGCTGGAGCTGAATTGGATTGTTCAGTACGGTGGGAGTTCTGCTGAATCCAACACTTGCATCAGATGGTGATAGCTCTTCAGTTGGTCTTCAATTGCTATCTCAGACCATCCAGTACCTCTGCTAAGAATTCTTTTTCCAACAGGAGTCAAGCCAACGTAATCACTGTTTATCTCAACAGGTGTGAGCTCTTGTGCCAAAAACATGAAAACAATTTGGTGAAGGGGGGGGGGGGGGTCTCTGGGTGCGAAAGGTTAACCTTGCCTTCTCTCCACAGGAGCTGCTAGACCTGCTGAGTTTCTTCAGAAATTTCTGTCTCCATTTTGGTTTTCTAGCATTTAAAGTTTGTTGTTTCATTGAAAAAAGTTGTGTTCGATGAAGCACGTTCTTCAGAGAAAAGATGCATTTGAACAAATTGCGAATGTTCAGAGATATTAAATATTAGAGAATCATTGAATTTGAGCGCCCTGATCTCGAGCTGTAGTTTCACAAGAAACTATGATGAAGTAACAACACACTCCCGAGCGCAGTGGCTGCTGTAAGTGGGTGGAAGTTATTTTGATCACTCAAATAGAGAATGTCAATGATCCCGTTCCAAATAATCAACAGAATGTTTTTTTTAAAGCATGTGTGAAACAATTAATTTGTTGAAATATTTTAATAAAAAGTGTTCGCCGCCAGTGCTAGCTTAATGAATGACACAATGATAGGAAGGTAGGAGCAAGAGGAGGGCACTCAACCCTCGAGCTTTTCCACCACTTCCTTAGATCATAGAGCATCTGTGAGCTAAATCCACAGGTCTCCCTTTGGTTAAAACGCTTCAACACCTTTGATTAACAAGCAAAAACTATCCCAGATTTACTGATTCCACTGCCCGTAACAAAGGGAGACACCATTTCAGAAAGACATTCCTGTGAGTACTGTGACACAATGAGGCTGGAATTAATTACTCCTGAAAGTAAACTTTAAATCTCTGACAATTTCCAATTGAAACATCCCAATCATCATATTTCTTTAATTTAACACTATACATCCCTGGAATAAGGAAATATAATGTGTGATTGC
>NW_025189043.1:0-3196 GCF_004010195.1 Chiloscyllium plagiosum | reverse complement strand
CTCTCACTCAGGACTTGGCCCTACCTTACTTGATTGAGAGTGTACCAGCCTTCTGACTGACCATAGTCCCCCTTAACTGAACTAAGGACTGTTCCCTATAGGCTTTCTGACATGGCTAGCTGGTTGAAGCACAAACAGTGTGTTTGCAAAATTGTTTGCCCACGGTGAAGGTATTACATTGATGTAGCATGATGCCATACAGTAACGTGCCCACTCCCTTGACTATTCATAGTTGGCAAATGTGACCTATTGCCTGGCTTGTCTGTGCCAAAAGGCAAGGCAGGACAGAAATGCTGTGATCATCCAAATGAGCACAAAGTGACCAAGGGTTAATAAGGCTAAGAATCTTGAGATACTTGTTCCAATGCATAAGTGCCTGCCTCTGTGCACAAAGTGGCCTGGCAGCAGCATTACATTGCAAGTTGTCAATTGGCTTAAATGTGCCAAAGCAAAGTGCTGAACTGTAGAATAACGTAGCCTGAGATGTGCTCTGATGACATGGTGAGGGCTGGTGTTTTGGCAATGCCGACTTCAATGCACGGAGAGTTCAGGCCATTGATGCCCTTGGTGTGTGTCCTGAGGTGTTGGGGAATGCCAGCTAAAATTACCTGGAAAAGACACCAGTGAACTGCAATTGCACGGAAGTGCTTAGATTCCGAAGTTGGGAATCAATGCCATCTAGTTTCTCACAGGTATTCAGCAGAATCTGAACCTGCATTTAAATGAGTTGAGAATAAATAATAATGAGATGTTAATGCATGTAAATAGGCCCTCACTGCTGACTGGCAAGATTCTTATCTAACCATTGCAAGCTTTCTTTTACCTCAACATTGAGAATCTCTTCTTTACTCACTGCAATTTTCCATATGCCTCGCTCTTGCCCACATCACTTAGAGGCTGGGAAAATTCAGCTCCACAGAATAAGGAATTAAAAATTGAATCATTTACCTTTATTTCAAAGAGTAAACATTTGGATGTGCATGACCTGAAATGACTTTATTAATGTTTGAGTGATTTTTTTTTTTGCTTTTTAATGAAATAACTATTTTATTTGAAGTCAACATGAAGGCTGATCTGTTGATCTGGAAACAAAATAGTGCTGGTTGGAATCTACAAGCCTGGGTCCCTGTCCAATCATCAAGACTTGTGTTTGGAAATTATGAGAATGTGTCCCCTCTCAGTCGTTCCTGTGAACATCAGTACTCTTTCAGAATGTGAGATCAGGCATTCTACCGTCAAATTCCAAATGCGACTGAAGTGGAAAAGATTAACACTTCAATAAAGTACCTAATAAAACTCCAATCTACACCCTAACTTGAAAAGTTTAAACAACATCTCAGAAAATTTCAACCAGCACCTTAGTCAATTCTGTTTATTAATGAATTGGATAACACAATAAGATATTTTTATTCACGTTTGCTGATCTCACCGGTATAAGAAATAATTTGGGTAGGGCATAAAATTACAGAGAAATGTATACATTAATTATCAAGATAATGGTAGATATGTTTCAATGTAATTAAGGGTGAGGCAATCCATTTTGTACCAAAGAAAAGCAGAGATGTGAGTACTTGTTAAATGATGCAAAAATAGGAAACAGAATGGAATTGAAGGTCAATGGACACAGATGTAATGATCAGAAACAAAAAAATCAAAACATAGTGGAATGTTAGTTTTTACATCTCAATGTCAAGAATTTAAGAATGTTTTTCCACATCTGGAGAAATCACTAGTTGGACCACATCTGGGAACAGCACTTTGTAAAAAAGATATTTACCTTGGAATGTGAGCAAGATTCACAAATAGGTTATACAAGTTCCAAACCTAAATTATGATGAGAAATTACATTAACTAGCATTGTATTTTTTGAAACAAATATAGAAGGTTAAGTGGTGATTTGCTTGTGATGTTTAGAATTTTGAAAGAGATTAATAGAATGTTAGAACACAGGCTTTATTCCTGATGAAACATCAATTTTACTGCTCCTCGGATGCTGCCTGAACTGCTGTGCTCTTCCAGCACCACTAATCCAGAAACAGGAGTAGGTCATTCAGCCTCTCAAGCCTGCTCCGCCACACAATACAATCATGGCTGATCTCATCTCACCCTCAACTCCGCTTTCCTGCCCTCTCTCCATAATCCTTCAACCCATAGCTGATTAAACATCTCTCTTTCCTCCTTAAGCTTAATCCATATCCCAGTGTCCAATGTACTCTGGGTAGTGAATTCCATAGATTCATGGCCCTTTAGAGAAATAATTCTTCCTCATCTCTGCTTTAAATCTGCTGCCCCTTAATCTAAAACTATGACCTCTCATTCTAAATTGTAGATCAAGAGGAAGCATTCTCTCAATGTTACTTTGTCAATTCCCTTTAACATCTTATAGTTAGATCTCTTCCTTCTAAATTCTCGGAACTGTTCAAGCTCTCTCTACAAGACAAACCTGTCATCTCTGTAAAGAATTTCCTCTGAACAGCCTCCAATTCAACTACATCCCTCCTCAAGTAAAGAGATCAAAATTGTACACAATGCCTTTTACAGTTGCAGCAACACTTCCTTACTTTTAAAATCTACTCCTTTAGCAACAAAATTCCACTTAACTTCCATATTGCCTGCCGTACCTATATACTAGTTTTCTGCGATTCATGCACAAGGACACCAGATCCCTCTGCACTGAAGTACTCCGAGGTTTCTCTCTATTTAGATAAGATGCCTTTCTGTTCTTCCAACCAAAATGAATAACCTCACATTTGTCCACGTTAAACTCCCTTGGCCAAATATTGCCTGATTCCCCTAACCTATCCATATCTACATGAAACATTTCAATTTATACATTGAAACATATTTTCCCATCTATTTTGTTGTCATCTGAAAATTGACCTGTAGTATCTTCTATCTCTGCATCCAAGTCATTAATACAGAGTGTAAATAGTTGAGGCCCAAAACCATATCTGTGGCACCCAACTAATTACACATTGTCAACCAGAAAAAGACCCATATATCCCAACTCTGTGCTTTCTGTTCGTTAGCCAATCCTCTATACAAACTAATGCATTACACCTAATGCCATGTGCATTGACCTTATGTACAGTACCTTCTTAAGTGTCTTCTGGATGGGATCCAAGATGGCGGCGACCCAGCAAGTCTGAGTCTATAGTGCTGTTCCCAAGACTTGGGTAAAGTGGGTCACCCACCC
>NW_025189042.1:2050-3196 GCF_004010195.1 Chiloscyllium plagiosum | reverse complement strand
TTCGCTTGTTTTTGGGCTGGACCTTCAACCGGCTCTAATGTGCAGTGCAGGGGCTACTCCAGCAGAGGGAGGCAGTGGTCCTTCTGCTGGGGTCTGTGGAGCTGACTGTTTTCCAGCATTAAGGAAGATATTCATCCCAGCTGCCTGCACAGTTACAATGGTCCCCTCACAAGGTAGCAACAGGAGTAGACCATTCAGCCTGTAGATGCTGCCCCACTGCTCATTTAGGTCATGGTTTTTCATCATTCATATCAATGATGTGGATGTGAATACAGGAGATATGGTTAGTAAGTTTGCTGATGGTCCCAAAATTGGTGGATCCTGTCTCTCTCTTTCTTTTTCTCTATCCCACCTCCCCACCCATCTCCTTGTTTACAATCCATACAGAAGACAATTCTGTATTTGTCCAGCAGAGGGAGCATCCTTGAGGGTGTGAGTGAACTTCTGCCATTTTGCTCTGGCCAGTCCCATGTTTATTGAGCTTTCGTTCACTCACCCCACATATACCCCTTTCAATCATCACTTCCCCCCTTTCACATTGTTCCATATCGCAGTAACTGCCACGTGATTGTCCCTACCCTACATAATTCCTACACTGGGGGCGGGGGGAAGGCAGCTGGGAATGCGGTAGGTCGATGAAGGTGGAGGGTGAAGGTGACAGAGTGGAGCGTGGAACAGTAGGTGGAAAGGAAGATGGACAGGTGCGACACTTTAAGAAGGGCGGTAAAGACAAGCCAGGGAACTATAGACCCGTGAGCCTGACCTCGGTGGTGTGCATGTTGTTGGAGGGAATCCTGAGGGACAGGATGTACATGTATTTGGAAAGGTAAGGACTGATTAGGGATAATCAACATGGCTTTGTGCATGGGAAATCATGTCTCACACACTTGATTGAGTTTTTTGAAGAAGTAACAAAGCAGATTGATGAGGGCAGAAAGGTAGATGTGATTTATATGGACTTCAGTAAGGCATTCGACAAGGTTCCCCATGGGAGACTGATTAGCAAGGTTAGATCTCATGGAATACAGGGAGAACTAGCCATTTGGATACAGAACTGGTTCAAAGGTAGAAGACAGAGGGTGGTGGGGGGTTGTTTTTCAGACTGGAGGCCTGTGACCAGTGGAGTGCCACAAGGATCGGTGCTGG
>NW_025189042.1:0-1195 GCF_004010195.1 Chiloscyllium plagiosum | reverse complement strand
AATATGGAAACTGGTGAAATTGACATTGATTTTGTGTGGTTGGAGGGTCCCAAGGCAGAAGGTGAGGCATTCTGCCTCCAGGCGTCGGGTGGCCAGAATTTGGTGGTGGAGGAGGCCCAGGACTTGCAAGTCCTTGTGGGAGTGGGAGGGGGAGTTGAAGTGGTCGAGCACAGGGCGGTGGAGTTGTTTGGTGCAGGTGTCCCAGAGATATTCCCTGAAACGTTCCACAAATTGGCATTCTGTCTCCCCAATTAAGAGGAGACCGCTTCGGGAGCAACGGACACAACAGATGATGTGTGTGTGGAAGTGCAGGCAAATCTCTGCTGAATGTGGAAGGATCCTTTGGGCCCTTGGACAGAAGTGAGGGGGAGGTGTCGGCGCAGATTTTGCACTTTGTGCGGTGGCAAGGGAGGGTGCTGGGTGTGGAGGGTGGGTTGGTGTTGGGGTCATGGACCTAACAAGGGAGTCGCAGAGGGTATGGGACGGGCAGTGAATGCTGGGCCCAGCCAGCAATGCCCACATCCCATGAGAGAGTGAAATAAAATTGAGACTAAGAGGTATCCAATTTAAAAAAGTAATGAGGGGAAAGTGCTTCCATCAAAGTGCTGTGAATTCATGAGCCCAGAGTGTGGTGGATGCCAGGACATTGATTCACGTTAAGGAGGAGATAGAAAGATGTTTAATGAGAGATGGGTTGAAGGGATATGGAGAGTGGGCAGGAAAGTGCAGTTGAAGCCAAGATGAGTCCAGCCTTGGTCATATTAAATCAAGGGGTTCAATTGGTTAGTCCCATTCCCACTTCTTGTGTTCCTACATTGTTATGTAAGTGAGATGCCTTCAGTAATAGCAGGAGAAGGTGACATGGAAGGGAGAGAAAGACAGTGGAGATCTAGGGGCAGCACGGTGGCTCAGTGGTTAGCACAACTGCCTCACAACGGCAGGGACCCGGGTTCAATCCCACCCTCGGGTGACTGTCTGTGTGGCGTTTGCACATTCTCCCCGTGTCTGAGTGGGTTTCCTCCAGGTGCTCCAGTTTCCTCCCACAGTCCAAAGATGTGCAGCTTAGGTGGCTTGCCCATTGTGTCCAGGGATGTGCAGGTTCGGTGGATTGGCACAGTAAATTGTCCAGAGTGTTCAGGGCTGTGGGTTAGGGTGGATTGGTCTGTGTTAAATAGTCCACAGTATCCAGGGGTGT
>NW_025189041.1:2002-3196 GCF_004010195.1 Chiloscyllium plagiosum | reverse complement strand
GTGTGTGTGTGTCTCCGTACGGTGCAGCCGTGCACAGACAGAGCCCCCCGGCCTTCCCTGGGAGCAGAGTGGGCCGTGATGTCCCTGAGATTGGGAATGATCTCTGTCGAGTGTTGATAATAAACAGAGGCCTCCTGTGTTTCCATCACAAAGCCAGCGAGAATGGAGGGAGTCATAGCAACGGTGTGAGCATTACACCCAGACCCCAGAGTACACCAACACAGAGCCCTTCGAAACATTGGGGCGGGGAGGAGGGGACTGGCTATTTGACTACAGAAGGCCTCGCTCACAAGAGGTGGAGGAGAACTGTTGCTTTTCATGTGTGTTTCTGGGGCTCACTTGGTCCTGCAGATTGCCCCTGAGTGGGACCTTTGCACAATCCAACCAGAAAAACCCAGACATTGGCTCAAGTTGGCCAGTGGGCCGCTACGTGGACCGACAAACCTTCCCACAGGGGTCGGCTGCTGGTGGTTGAACTTGTTTGGCTCAGGTGGGTGCTTCTACCCTGCACAATTGAGAGAAGTTGCATCTATGTAGCGCCTTTCCAGCTAACGACAGATCCCCGAGGGCCCCCTCAGCCTTGTTCCACTCCCTACCCCCATCCAAAAGGTGACCCCCCCACACCGGTGAAGGTGGTGGGGTGGGGGGGGAAGACTGAATCCCCTCAGAAGTTCCACGAAGGCAACAACCAGGCTCTGCAGGCCCGAAGCCTGAGGCCTTCCCCTGTAAGACACCTCGCCTGGGCCTCTGGGTTACCAGAGTTCATGTTGCTCTCAAGCAGGGGACCGGAAAAAAAAACTACCACCGGATCAAGCGCAGCAAGTCTGGGCAAGTGTGGAATGTGGAAAGCTCAGTGGGAGAGCCCTGGGAAAGTGTTGGATACATGCCGAAACGATCTGTTTCTTTTCTTTACCAAAACAGTGAGCTCACCCTTTAAAAATGTCCCAGGGTTGGCCAATCCCTCTTCCCCCACTCCCACACGCCTGGTGACACACACACACACAGATACAGACACACACAGACACATGCGCACACATACAGACACGCACACACAAACATACAGACACACACACAGACACACACACATACAGACACACAAACAGATACATACACAGACACATACAGACACACAAACAGATACAGACACACACACACACACATACAGACACACAAACAGATATAGACACACAGACA
>NW_025189041.1:0-1180 GCF_004010195.1 Chiloscyllium plagiosum | reverse complement strand
CATAAATAGACATACAAACAGATAGACACACAAATACACACATGGATACAGACACTCAGATATAGACACACAGGCAGACACACAAACAGATACAGACACAAACACGCACAGATATAGTTTTATACATACAGACATAAATTTACACATACAGACACACACAGGTACAGACAGAAACAGGCACGTATAGACACACAGATACAGACACTCACATACAACAAACGCACAGAGATACAGACACAGAATACAGACTCACACTCACTCACTCACACACACACCGCCCGTGCTGACTGTCTGACAGGACCCTTGGTGTGGAGACAGTTGAACTGCGATGCAGCCCACCAGTTTATCCTGGAGGGGCGGGAGGTGAACGGCAGAGGTTACTAACCAAAGCACAGAGCTTGTGTTTTTGATCACAGCAAGTGAGAGAAAGACAGAGGGAAGTGAGAGAGAGAGAGAGAAAGAGAGGGATGGAGAAAAGGACGAGTGGGCCACAGCTACACCAACAACTTGCATTCACACAGCACCATTGGGACATCAAGGCCTCCCATGGTCCCCCACAGGAGCACCAATAAGATGAGCTGTGACACTGAGTGAGGTCTGACATAGTCTAGGGAGAAAAACTGGCCATTCAGGCCCTCTGCTGAGTACGGGGCGTTCTGCCCCATACCAGAACCTGCCATCTCACCTTCATTTCTGTCCAGTGTCATTATTCACCTCCACATCTCAAGGTATCTACATTATTCACTTACTCCACTCCCCGTGGGAGCGAGTCCCCCATTCTCCCCCCACTCCCCGTGGGAGCGTGTCCCCCATTCTCCCCCCACCCAGTCTAGTGCTGAGGGAGTGGGCACTGTCGGAGGGTCAGCACTGAGGGAGCGGATGCTGTCGGAGGGTCAGCGCTGAGGGAGTGGGTACTGTCGGAGGGTCAGTGCTGAGGGACTAGGGCACTGTCGGAGGGTCAGTGCTGAGGGAGTGGGTGCTGTCGGAGGGTCAGTGCTGAGGGAGTGGGCGCTGTCGGAGGGTCAGTGCTGAGGGACTAGGGCACTGTCGGAGGGTCAGCGCTGAGGGAGTGGGTACTGTCAGAGGGTCAGTGCTGAGGGACTAGGGCACTGTCGGAGGGTCAGAGCTGAGGGAGCGGGCGCTGTCAGAGGGTCAGAGCTGAGGGAGTGGGTGCTGTCGG